>NW_026114205.1:0-25432 GCF_018139145.2 Gymnogyps californianus | reverse complement strand
TATATTATTAGACTGATGCAGTTTGAAAATGCTTTTTTTTTTCCTACAATATCACTGGCTTGATATGTATTTCGTTTGCAATAATTATAATCACCAGATCTGTTCCCACTGTATTGCTGCCTAGCTGTTCTTTTCCCCTTTTGTATTTCTCCATTTGATTTCTTATATTATTTTGCATTTTATGTATTGTTGATTTTTAAACCATTTCTCCAGTTACCAAGATGATTCTGACTTCTAATTTTTGGCTTACAAAGTGCTTTGACTTAATGTGACCTTTGCAAATTCCATATGGGTATATTTTATTCTGTTTTCTAAGCTATCAAATAAATGAATTATGACCACTTGTTTTCCACCTTGACAATAAATGTTAATATGGCACTAGGTTTTAGTTTTGAATCACATTGCTAATGCAAATGTAGCATGGCATAGCACCAAAACATTTTGATAAGCTTTACTACAGTTGAGTTAGTATATCTGATGCTGCAACCATTAGGCAAGCTGTTCAGTTAGAGGAGGAAATTGTATTGTCTTGACAGAAGCATGTTCTTGGCAAATTCATGTTAGCTCTCGTTTTACAGCTTTCTTATCTTCTAGATGCTTATAAATTGTCTTTTTAATAATTTGTTCTAATACTTATGTAGGAATATAAATTTCACTGATATACAGATTCCCCAGATCCTTTTTGGCCCTTTTTAAAGATATATTTTCTGTTTTCCCCATTACAGCCCTCTGGTATTCTCTAACCTCCAAGATAATCAGTTTGCAAAAATGATCACTGATAATTCATGGATTGTTCATCTAGCTCTCTAAGGGTGCACTGAATTTAACTTACCCTCAGGCCCTAATACATATCAGTTTGTGATTAGACATCACCATTTTTATGAAGGCAGTAGACAAAAGGAACTGAGTATTTCAATCTTCCGTAGAGCATGTTGCTTGTTGTTCTTTCCCGTTAAGGTCCTATATTTCCTTTCTTCTTACTTTTAATATGAAACATTTCTGTGTTGCCACTTGTGTTCCTTGCTAACTGTAAATTAATCTTTACACTTCAGCCTTTATGCTTCCTTGCCTGTGCCTCGCCTTTATATTAATTCAAAATTGCAAGTACTTGCATCTACCTTTTGTGTGTGTCCATTTTGATTTCCAAATGCCTAAAGAGCAGGGCAGACATGTTGATCTTCAACTTTTTTCAGCTTTATATCTCTAACTTTTTCTTATAATAGTCCTTTTTGGTAACCCCCTGGATTTGCTTCCTAAGAGAAGAGGATTGGTTTTCTTTTTAGGCAGGTGTACCCAAACCAGTACTCTTACCAGTGGTCCTGCTTTCCTAGATGATATCCCTTGATTACAAAAGCCAACAACTGTCTGGTGATTGTTTCTTACTGTTTCCCCATAGGCTTCTATTTCTGGTCCAGTACAGTACCAGAATACTTCTGGTTTTTCTCTATAGACTCACTTATTCTAGACTTGCTACCTACAATGGATACAAGTCTCATGGATACATGCCTTTCTCAAGGCCTCATGCTCCTACCAGATGTTGCAATGATGATGGTCTTTTACCCGGTAGCAGTTATGGACTGCTCTTGTAACTGGAACTATGTATCCTATTCAAGGTCATTTTCTTTCACAGGAATTGGCTGTGAAACCTGGATTTGCCTGTGTGTTTGCATTTTACCTTTTTAACATTTTTAGCTAATGATTGGACTTAAGTAAATAATTTTAATTGCTAAGAATGACAGCTTACTATAAACATTCCTCTAGAGAAAAGGGTAAATGTACCACTTTGTTTCTTTTTTCTTTCATAAGTTTATCAACAGAATTAAGGCAATGTACATACATTCTTTTGAACTATCTTTAGAGAAAAAGAACTAGCCAAAAGCTATACGTAGCCCTGGATGATTAGCTGACAGGTCAGAAGATCCTTGAAGAATTAGGCAGGTGGAAGAGAGGGAAAGCTGGGGCTATTGGAGCAGGAAGGGAGAGAAAGAGTCCTTCAGGAAGGCAGGGACAGCAAGAGGCATGCTTGTAGCTGTGGCAATCCCACAGTGCTCCTGTGGTGATGATTCCTGTGATGATTGTACGACCCGCATTCAAAATGTTGCTTTTTCATAAGAAGTTTTGTATTTCTAGACTGTTCTTAGCCTTTGTCATGTACCCCCTGGACTATTATGCAATGCCTGAGAATGTTACTTTCCAAGCCACACCGGGTGCCTTACTCCATTGTTCATCTGGATTTTTCATGCTTAGCTCCTTTTCTTGTTATGCATAAAGCAGTCTTTTCCCAGCTCTCAAAGTTTAAACTTCTTCAGTGACTAGTAGTGGACCATCAGTGGGTTGTTTATAGTCCTGTGTCCGTATTTTCAGGACCTTTGCTATTATCCCAAACTTAAACTACATTGTAAGAAGAGAAACCTCATACCAAGCTCCATTTTGGAGCTCATAACAAGCTCGCAACAAGCCTACTAGGCCAAGACTAGAGTCTTGCAATTGTAGCATAAGGTAAAGTTAGGCTGAAGTCCATGGCCTGTTACTACCAATAGTGATAATGCTTTTGCAGTGCCACTGGGTAACAACAGAAGCACTAAGGAATTCTGGTTTTCCCTCATCCACAAAAGAGCAGGGGGAGTAATGTGTAAGAGTTGTATGTGCATGTGCTAACCCCCTCAGCCCTCAGAATTCTAAGGATAGAGGCATTTCTATTGGAAAATACGGAGAAAATATGTTCTGTGTAGAGGATGCAGAGTGGGCCTGTTTTATGGTACACCTCCTGGAAAAGGAAATTGTAGGTAGGTGATTTTCTTGGTTGCTGTTAGATTAGCCTCTCTTGGGTTTCATAATTCTGCTGGCACCTTTTGATATTGCTGGTCAGTATAGCATAGTAAACTGAGGTTTAGGAAATCTTTCAGTTAAAAAAGCACATCTGTTGACACTCATTTACTGACATAAAAGGTGTGCTAGACCACTTAACAGATGGCTTTTTAAATATTACTCTTGCAGAAAGCCTTCTCTACCAGTGCTTTCTTGGCCTTGGAATTCTCATTGTAAGCCTAAGTAGTGAAAGGAACTGAGGGTTTCACCCTCAAAATGCTTTTCAGATGCCTTTTCCTTTCTCTTACCTTAAAGTTTGTTGCTGCTATGACAGAAAACCTGAAAGAAACCAGGGAAACCTGAAAGAAATATTGTAACCTATTGGGATTGTGTTCAGCCAAAATTTGAGGACAATGTAAATTTGTCCAGGATTTCAAGCTGTCACTGTTTTTTTCAGTGCCAGTTGTCGTATCTCAAAATCCTGAACAGTATGCACTACAAAGTTGTCAGGTGTTAGGCTTCCTGTGTGCGCCATTAAGTAGCTTTCAACCTGCTTCTGTCTAGATGGTTTGCATATTCTTAGATGTGAGACACGTTACTTTCATCACATATGTTACAGTGTGGAGCCATAAATCTTTTGGTTTCAGAAATATTGGTCTGCAATTTGAGCAACCTCAAAGGTTCCTACCTATTAACAATAACTGCAAATATTTGCCAAGAATATTAAAATAGTTCTTAAGCAGACAGGCATTTATAGTCAGCTTTACTGCTGGTGGCCAGAAGTATTTCACAAATGCTTTTTCATTTTTCCCCTGTTAAACACATTTCTTGAGATGAATCATTATTTTTAATTCTTTGGTTGGTTGGGTTACATTGTAACTCTGCTTTTTAAGAATAAATAAATCATTTTCAGGTTTCAGCCATTGTGGTACTTACAAACTACTTGAGATTTAGATGTCTGTGTTTCATGTACTGAAGTTCTGAATAAAATAACTAAGTCCAAGCGTGCCTGTGCTTCAGCCTAGATACTTAAGTTGATCTTTATGTTTTCTAATGGATGAGATGGTTAAAATTTGCAAATCCTCTTACAGCATCATAGCGTGTTGAATTCAGCTCAGGAATTGCAATTTGCAAGTAGCTGAGTTCCTTTTGTGCAGAAAAAAGGTAATGCCTTAAACAATTATATGCTTCTGAATATGCAGCAGAAATGAACTAAGGTGCAGTTACCAGATAGAGCCACTTTCCTCTCCATTTTCGTTGTATGCTTAGACAAACATTGTGAGATATGTTCTAAGTATTTGCATTTCAGGAATTACTGCATAATAACCAACATGTTGGTAGACTTTACCCCATTTTTATGCATCTTGTAGAATGGAGGTTCTGCAAATTAATTCTGAAAACACCTGAAAATCAGAAATGCTTTGCAGGCTTTATGTAGAAAAACTTGCCTTTGCAGATGGTTTGAAGCAATACTCTTCAAGGGTAACACAAACCTGTTATAATATTTCTTACTCTTTGGCTGTACATATTGTAAGAGTATTTGATATCTGGAGGGAATAAATGTAGATCAAGGAATATGAGAAACCCATATGAGAAAATTTAACACAAAACTTACTGAATGTCTGTTGTCTGGGAGATGAAAGTTAAGCTTATGTAATATATTCCCCAAACCATACCTTTTTTATCTATTAGTAGGATAAATTGAATGACAGACTTTCAGGTTTTTCAGAGAGCTTTTGCTGTAAATTTTTTTGGAGAATATGGAAAGAGAATACCCAGAAACCATTCCTCCTCAAAAAAAAAAACCAAATTTTTTAATAACTATATATTTTAATCTCTTATAGCATAGTTGTACTGTCAGCTTTTACACAACAGAGTAGTGCTTTGATTAGAAGATAACTATTGTTTCAGACAGCTGAGCATCTGAAATTTGCCTCTGTAAATTACAAAGGAAAACATTAGTGTACCTGTATGTTAGTAGAGCAATTTGGCCGGGTAGCAAATTAATTTTTCTGCATCCTGAATTGGAAAGAATATGATAGTCTCAGAAGGAACCTATACTGTATGAGAACTTTATAATTCAGTCTTTATTTTGGCATGAAAAAGGAGGAGGGTTTTGATTTTGGATATTTACTTCTGACGCATTATTGGGTGATAGTTTTACTGCTTTTTAGTTGCTAACCTGTACATGTAAATCTGCATATTCTATTCTATTATAGATATGTGTTCGTTCTTTTAGTCTTACTTGTAAATTTTTTAGAAGATTTCAGTAATCATTAGTTTTCACAACAAAATTGTATCCAGAATATTTTCATTTTTTGACAGTCAAGGAACAATTTTTTATTAGGCATAGGAAAGAAATGATTTATGAGTCAAATCAAACATAAGATGTAATAGTTTGCATAGATAATGTTGTCTCAAAGACTTCCCTTAAAGAACATCTATATAGGAAAAGCTAATAATTCCAACTGTTTTCCCCCAAACATTTTAAGTATTAAAAGAAATGCTACAAAGTAAAAAGGAAGATAGAAGAAATATGGATGAAAAAACAACATAAAAAGGTAGCTAGTTAAGCTAGGCTTCTAATCTAAGTATTTCACTTGCATAAAACATGATTTTTTGAAGTTAGTGGTAGAGAGGTCAGAGCAAATATTGATCTTGAATTTTCTGAAAGGTAATATGATCATTCAACAATTTAGAGCTTTTGGTCACTATTGTAACTAAGATTCTTTTCCTTCTTTTTTATTTCATTTTTATAATACAAATGACATGCAAAAGCAAGTTGTTGAACTCCAAAAAGACTAATTGGCAAAACTGACTATTTTGAACTATGGATTGTGCTCAGGAGCATGCAAAAGTGAGAATCTTCTTGCCTTCCTTCTCTTGGTAGATTTACAAGAAAAATCAGTTTGGGAATTGTGTTGGCCTAATTCTCCCCTTATGTGGCTATTAATTGATTTTAGTCCCATTGCACAAGCTATATTGTAGGTGCTTGGGAACAACACAGTATTCTGTGGCTGATTAATCTCTCTCCATAGAACTGGATTTCTAAAAATCTTTAATCTCAATGAATTGGTATGCATATGGTTTGCCCATTCTTACACAATTATTTGTGTGCCCCATCATGCAGCTGTTCTTTATAGTCTTGTGAACAGTTGTGGCACTGGTCATTAAAGCTGAGTATGTAGGCTTTATCTTGTGCTCTCAGTACTTTCATAGGAGGCAGTTTTCTGCAGGAACCCGTATTCATTTATATGTATTTAAGAAAAAGAAGAAAAGGAAGAATGAGATGGGGACCTACAGGAGAGGAGGTGACTTTATAAATAAGGTAGTTGAATACTGCTTTGGGAAATTGCTCTTGCCTTTCGTACAGTTTCCCCTGGTGCTAAACAAGTACCTTAAACCAGATCTTTTACTGATTAGTAGTAACTTAATTCTTCTCTTTTTCTGGAATCCCTGATTAGAGATTCTGGATCTGAGCTGCAGAAATACTAAACATTCATTGGTACAAATGAAATAATTGAGAAATCTGCTTAAAATACGTAAACATTTTGGAAAAAAACACTTAAATATTTTACATTGGGTATCCAAAACTGAAAAATCCTCTTTGCAGATAGTACAAAAATATCACTTCACAGGTATGTTTTAAAAATAAATGCATTAATGTTTGTAAAGCATTCAGATTTATAGTGACAAGCACCACTGAAAAGCAGAAAGGAAACTAGTAAGTCTCTATTCAGTTCAAGCTTTGAATAATGGATACTAAATAAGACTATCAAGCATTCATTATATGCTAAGGATAAAACAAAATATCAGAGTAATGTTTATTTAGGCAATACTTTGTGGCATTGAATTAGAGGTCTGAGAAGAAGAATAGTAGTAGTATTATTTGACTGCATCATAATTTATACCAATTCTACCCATGGAGCATTTACAGATAGGTTAATATACAACCTAGAGGGCTGCATTTACTATGAACTTTGGCTTTGGAACACCTTGATTCTGGGTGCCTCACCTTCTGCAGATAAACTAAAACCTTGAGCAAGGGGCTCCCAACAGTGTCTGAAAGACGGTGAGCTACCTTGGAAAATCACAGGAAGACAAGTACCTTGTCTGCTCAAGTTTCAAAATTTAGAGTCCTTAACTAATGTTAGATGGATACATCTGTTCTCCAAAAGCAATAAGCAAGGAGTGCTTGCTCTGTTCATTTGAAACATAGCTGACATAGAGTTGGGAGGAAGAGGTGGCTTTATTTACTTTTTAATAAAATCACAGAAGCATTTAGGTTGGAAGGGACCTTTTGAGATCTAGTCCAACCCCCTGCTTGAGCAGGATCCACTAGAGCACGTTGTCCAGTACTGTGTCCAGTAGGGTTTTGAATATCTCCACAGATGGAGACTCCACAATCTCTCTGGGCAACCTGTTCCAGTGTTTGACCACCCTCACCATAAAAAAAGTAGAGTTTTTTGTGTTCAGATGGAATATCTTCTGTTTCAATTTTTTCTCATTGCCTCTTGTCCTGTCAGTGGGTACTACTGAGAAGAGCTTGGCTCCCTTATCTTCATCCCTCATCTCAGGTATTTATACACATTGATAAGATCCTCCTGAGCCTTCTTTTCTCCAGGCTGAACAGTCACAGCTCTCAACCTCTCCTCATATAAAAGATGCTGCAGTCCCTGTGGCCTTGTGTTGGACTCACTGGAGTGAGTCCATTTCTTGTACCGGGGAGCTCAGAAATGGACATGGTACTCCAGATGTGGCCTCACCAGTGCAGAGTACAGAAGAAGCACCACCTCTCTTGGCCTGCTGGTGATGCTTTTCCTAATGCAGCCCAGGATGTTGTTGACCTTTGCCCTAAATGTGGATTGCTGGGTCCTGGTCAACTTCTTGCCCTCCAGGACCCCATGTCCTTCTCTGCAGAGCTGCTTTCCAGATGGTCAGTTCCCAGCCTGTACTGGTGCATGGGGTTATTCCTACCCACATGCAAGACTTTGCATTTCCTTTTGTTGAACTTCATGAGATTCCTCTCGATCCAACTCTCCAGCCTATCCAGTTCCTTCTGAATGGCAGTACAACCCTTTGGTCTTATCAGCCACTCCTCCAGTTTCCCTGGAAAATGTTACCCTGTTTGTCAAAATATGCAGTATAAGATCTGAGGAAAAAAACATCCCGGTGTGTTACCCAGACCATTGGATGGTCTCAGACTAGTCTGCATCAGCAACACCCATCTAGCTTCCCTGAACTTTTTTTTTTTTTAACCTGTAATGAGGGTTATGAGACACAGATTCGCTTTGAAATATTCTTTAAGATGCATTGATGTAAAGTACTTTTAATGTGGTTTTGCAAATAGCATGGTTACTTCTATTATTAGAAAAAAGTCCTTTTTCCAGATAATGATTAATAGAATCATGCCTGTAGGCCTATTCGAAATACATGCCATGGTTTTGGCTCTACTTTGAATACGGTTTTCTGTGCTTGTTAGACAAAAAAGAACTATGATAATTTTCAGAAGAAGTATTCTTGCTTAGCCCTTAACTGGCTCGATAAAATGATGAGGTTTTCAATTTTCTTTTAATGTTGTAAGTCAGCATGACATCCTTCACACTTTAGCAGAAGTCTCTTCTGCTTATTGACAAAGTAGCACTCTCATATTGAAGTTAAACACATCTGTTGTTCTGAGAGGAATGCTGTAACAGTTGCAGGATTTTACTTTTGAAAGAAATTATTTTCCTCTGTGTTTAGTTCTCATGAGAATGAAAAGAAGCTAAAAGTTAGTCTTTATTATAAAGTATTTGCTATGATGACTGCAATACTGTTTTCCAGGAAAAAAGATTTTCTGACTTAAATGTTCATGTAAACCGTCCTCATGTATGTCCACAGAGATTTTCAGAATATGAGCAGCTACTGAGCACATGACCATTTTATGCATTCAGAAGATGCCGAGAAGCTAACAATTTGTGTATTGACATCTTGTCCACCTACGCAGTTTTATCTGTTTTCTGCTTCTTGCAGGGATCTGATTAATCTGATATTGCCGAGATAACTTCACATGCACAGTAACTGCTGTTACAAAACAAACGGAGTATCTCTGTGCATATTGAAGTGATTCATTCAATGCAAGCACAGCTTTATACAAGTTATTCTATGACTAGCAGAATGATGAAACCTGATTCCGTGCTGATTTGTATCCTGAGGTTTTAGAGCACTGGATAGCCCTTTCAACCCTGGTGTTTCCTATGGCCTCATGCCTCTGCAATAACCACTGCTCACAACTTTCTCTCCATTCTCCTTCTGCTTTCCACAACATCATCGTACCTCTTCGGTGTCACTGAACTACTGGCTGAGCAAGAGGCACCATGCCTAGCTCCAAGCTAGGTGCTGACTGGCCAGTTGGCATGCTTATGCTGTTAACTATGCAGCTCGTATTACTGCCTTTTTCTCACTGAGGGCATGGATTTGAATCTTTCTTTTTATTTACCTAGCCACTGTTTCCTTTTTGTTAGCTTGTTTAACTGTACTTGGAGGTAGTTAGTATCTCTATTCTTGTGTCAGATGTGGCTGAAATTGGCCCAAAGGTTCAAAAATAATTAGAAGGAAGAATTCGTAGATGAATGGACAGAACTAAAAGACAGTGTGACTGCTGGTGTCCATCACCATACATTGTCACCTGGTTGAGACTGAGCAGGATGTATGAATTCTAGAATTTTTACACTTCAGTACACCTGCCTGTCTTCTATGTGTTAAAAATATACCACTGATATTAGATTGTTGAGACTCAGACCAAATGAAATTTAAAATAATTTTGCTTAACGTATGAATATTGCATTTTCAGTTAGCTAAATAGATTGTATGTGTTCAACTTAGCTGTAATTAAAATAGAAAAGAGAATGTTATACCCCTGAAATCACACTCCCACTGGCTGTTTTGGTTAGCATGTCAGCTTCCTTTGCAGAGCAGATATCACCTCCTTTTACCAGTGTCCCATGGCTGGCCAGTTTGTTTTAGAATTGTTTTTAATACTTTTCAATCATTTTCTTGTTATCTACATGCACAATAGGGCTTGGGGCATACTTTCTCTAAACGATGGTTATAAAAGTAAAAAGATTTGTGATTAATAGCTATCCATCAAAGGATTGAAACCAATCTTATACCTTCTTTCATAGACTTGTACATGTCTCTGTTGTCCAGACAGTTTTTTTATTGCCATTTCAAATGGGCAAATTTCCATTTTCCTTAATTCTTTTTCTCCACTTTTCCCTTGTTATTAATTAGGGAAAGAGGTCCAGATCATCTGTCATATTTCTGATTGTCTGAATTTGTTGAAGCAGATAATTATCAGTCAGAAGAGGAAATTGCATACAGCTTAGGAAATACTTGAAATCTAGGGGGTTTTGTGCCAACGTGGTTTACAGTTGCATTGCTACTAACCTCAAACATACCTTGAAAACAGCCCTATTTACTTCTATCTTTTATTTCTTCTCATAGTGCTATAAGAGATATGGATAGTGGAGAGAGTTTAGTAGTTTTTTTTTTATATTGTTTTGAATATATCAGTTATTGCAGTTGTTAGCCTGCTTGCAATTACCCAGATTGCTTTTATCCCTCTTTTTTTAAGCAGAAACTGTTTCATATTTTGTAGTCATATGGCACAATCCCCAGCTTTGTAGCTTTATTAAGAAGCGTTTTACGTAACAGTTTTTCGTAATTTGGTCACAGAAATTATCTGATCCCCATCCAATGTAGTGCATTGATCCTTATTTTAGTTCTGCTTCCCTTTCCATACCTTATTCTCATTAGTCAGAAGTTCAAACTTATTGTTCTCCATCAAAGGACAGACTTTGGACCTACTTAGATTGGGTTTAATCTGTTTAAACCTCTTTTGTAGTTTAGATAAATCCCTTATTTTACTTCTCTGTAGTTCATTGGAAAAAGCTACTGTTATTTTAATTTCCTTTGCAAACACTGACTCAACCTTTTGGTAGTTCATATTTTGTCCCTATATCTCCTGACTGGAAGATGCAGGTAAGTTTGATGAACAGTCCTTTCTGCCAACTCCATGATTTTTTCTAATACCTCATTTCCTTTTGTATTTGAAGCTTTTTGCTTATAAAGTCCTACTTCTTGTTAGGTTCAGCCATTAACTGTCTTTAAGCAGCGGTGAGGCAGGAATCTTCTTTGAGTTTGTAGTATTAGATGTTTGTCCTAACCATTGCATAGGCACCAAAAGGATTTGGCAAATAGTGTCGTCTGGTGACCACAGATATTTGTTCTGCAACCAAACAAAGCCCTAAGATCAGGCAAACAAATCAATTCAACTACAATAAACAGGGCTTTCTCTTTCTGAAGTGGGGACAGATTTGCATTACTTCTGCTAATCGTATCTTTTCAGAGCAACCCATTGCTATGTAAAGCATCTGGGGTGGGTGGGGAAAGCATTGCTTGATATGCAAGTAGACAATCTAGAGTATAATACAATAGGAGAATTTTATGCTAGTGCCACTGCATTCTGTAATGTAGATATAACAAGTTGGTTTAGTTTTCTATTCACTGAAGTAAAATTCATAGAAATAGAACAGCCTAGGTTGGAAGGAACCTCAAATCATCTGGTCCAACCTTTTGTGGGAAAGGGAGCCTGGATGAGATTAGCTAGCACCCTGTCCAGTCACGTCTTGAAAACTTCCAGTGAAGGGGATTCCACCATGTCCCTAAGGTGGTTGTTCCAATGAGTGATTGTTCTCACTGTAAAAATTTCTTTCTTATATTGAGATGAAACTCTTCTGGTGCAACTTGTACCCATTGCCCGTGTCCTCTCCATGTGGCTCCTTGTGAAAAGAGAGCCTCCATACTCTTTGTAGCTGCCCTTCAAGTAATGGAAAACTGTGATGAGGTCTCCCTGAGCCTTCTTCTCCAGGGACAAAAGACCTAACTCTTCAGTCTTTCCTTATAAAGCGGGTTCTCCAGCCCTTTGATCATCTTCATGGCCCTCCTTCAACCTTTTCTAGTCTGTCCACATCTTTCTTGAATGTGGGGACAGACTGGACACAATACTCCAGGTGTGGCCTGACAAGCTGGTGTTTAGAGGGGATGATCGTCTCTATTCTCTGCTAGCAGTGCCTTCGTTGCTGCAGCGGTTGCTAATTCTGTTCATCTCGGCACCAGGATCCCCAGGTCCATTTCGCAAGGTGCTCCCCCACACAGATCCTAGCCTGTACTGGGCTTTTCGTTATGTCGTCCCAGGTGCAGGACTTGCACTTGTCTTGTTAAACTTCATACTCTTCAGCCTGTCCAGGTCTCTCTGTAAGATGGCTCTCCTTCTGACGTGTCCAACTCACTACTCAGTTTAGTGTCATCAGCAAACTTGGTGAGGGTGCTTTCAGTCCCATCATCCAGGTAATTTATGAAGATGTTCAACAGTGTGGGGCCAGTATCAATCCCTGGGGACCCCACTCTGTGACAGGCTGCCAGCCTCCTCTAAAAAACATTGATCACCACCTCTGAGTATGACCTTTTGCCAATTTCCTACCCATCGCAGTCTTGTACTTGCCAGTTTGTCTAGGAGGAAGCTGTGGGAAACTGTCAAATGCTTTGCTGAAGATGGGTGTGAATTTGCGCTTTCCAGTTGTCAGGGATATCCCCTGATCTCACGACTTTTCAAAGATTACAGCCAGTGGCCTTGTAACAATGCCAGCCGCTCTTCGCATCCTAGGGTGTTTGTTTCATAGAAATCTTTTTCTAATGGGAAGTATTTCAGCAGTTGTCATGGAGAAAGTAGAATCTCCATCACTACCATTCTTTTAAAAATCAGTTATTCAGACACTTGTTGTCCTTTCAGCCTGAATTATGAATGGCAGAAGATTATAGTTAATCCTGCTTTGTGGCAAAGGGGAATGGATAGATTAGCTCTTGAAGTCTTTCCAGCCTATGATTCTGTGTGTGAAATCTGCATTTATGCTTGTGGTAGCGAGTGCATCTGTTTTGCATTATTTTATACTTGCCAGCAATACTGACTAGGAAGGTAATCCAGCGTGCACAACTAGTGTACTTCTGTTGTTCCAAGAAGGATTTCCAAAGAGGGAGCATAAAAGGGAGCTTCACTATAAGAAGCATCAGACTGAACCTTTTGGAGGAATCTTTTGCACTTATCATGAATTAAAACTGATCTCCATATATCCAAATTTCCAATTTGGATATTGCAAATATCCAGTGATACACAAATTGTAGCCCAAGTTTTTTGACTTGCTTTAATGCTTGGTGCTAGCCTGTCTATAACTAATTACATTCTAAGATGTTTCTTCTTTTGACTTTTGTATGTAGAGGACTGTGGTAAACATAGAGGAAGTTGGTAAATTTGCAAAAATTGCCTACTAGAGGAAAAAATAGTTGAAAATTTACCACTTGTTCCCTTTGTATTTCAGGTATTGGTGGTAATCTAGTAGCTATTCAAGCTAGCAGAATTTCTACCTACCTCCATTTACATAGCATTCCTGGAGAGCTGCCAGAAGAAGCCAAGGTTGCTATTATCATGCAGACCTATTATGGTACAGGTATGTATTAGTCAGTAATTGTTAAAACTACTGTCTCATGTCTCCTCTTTTTCCCCCTGTATGCAGACTGTACCACCAGTACAGGCAACAAACTGAACTTGTATGCAGTTCAAAGGCAGCAGAGGCTTGGCAGTTTCCTTTGCCTGGAGCTGTTGCCTGTCAGATCACAAGGAACTCCCTGCAGGAGGCGATGCGTAGAGGGGTCGAAGATAGGGACTGATGAGGCAGGATGCTATGGTACCCACTCAGAAGGATTTCAACCGTCATCTTTCCATAGCTTGTTTACCTGCTCCTAACCTTTGTCACTTAACTCCAGAAGTTCAAAACAATCTCCTGTTAGGACCAAACTTTATATCTAAGATTATTACTAAGCAAGTTCCTGCTTTCCATTTCCTATTTTCTTTCTAGATTCTTGCTTCACAGCTTATTCCTCCACTGTATGCTCCTTTCCGTATATGTGGTAACTGGTGAAATGTGATGTGTCAACAGCATGTATACACTTTCATATTTATGAAATGAATTGGAACAGATGAGAGAGTGGTAAATGTGGGATTACTTTTTAGAAATAAGGTACTTTTGAGGATGTCTTGAATATGGTGTCCAAAACATCCTCTTTCCTAGGAAGCTTTAGGAGGTCACTGCAGCTCCAAAAAAGTAGATGGTATTACATGAGTAAGAAAGCAGACAGTTGCACCCTCTTCTGGAAGGCCCTGCTTAAATTTTCTGGCAGACACTAGAGGTGGCTTTTTCCCCCCTGTGAAAATCCTCAAGGAGTCTTTAGCAGAATAATGCCTGCTGTTCCCCATAGTCATGCTTGGAATTCCAAAACTGCTCTTTATATTAGAATTAATAGAAATCTGATATAGTAATTGAAGAGCTTAACTGAATTTTGGATTTTTTTTATTGTAGGAGTAAATAACAAATCAGCCCAAGTTTCTGCTTCTTTTGGTGATTCCTGGACACCTGATTTTCTTGTACACTATCCACTTAATGAAAAGCGGCCACACTTCCTTAACTCCTATCTTTATGCAGTATATTTGTTTGGCAGCTCTGCTACAGGTAAGAAGAAGTACAACTTGAAAATGCTTGTATAAAATCAAGTTCTTGAGAAATAATGTTTTATCTGATTTCTGAAATTCATGAATAGTACAAGAAGGTATGGGTTAATATAGGCTTTCAGCACAGTTTTGAAAGTAACTGTCTCCACATGTATACAGCTTACACAGGTGTATCTGTATTGTGAGTGCTTTTCAGAAGACACTTGACTGCATTATTTCCCAGTCATGCATCTTGTGCTTTCTCTTTCACATGCTTCTTGGAACCATTGCATCTAAAACCCCCATCATTTTAATCAACTAGAGGGGAGATGGAGAGAAGGAAAAGTAGCATTTATGAATAATGAATACGTCAAGGAACTCTCAAAGAAATCTCCTGAAGTGATTCACATTACTGTTTAGTTAACAGTCAAATATGCAGTAGATGAGAATGTTTGGCTTGCTTGGTGCATTCTTAATAAAGTTGAAATTACTCTGACAGCAATCACTGTACAAGAAATTGTAATTGCATTAATTGTCAACATTGTTACATTATTTTGGCTGGTCTTACCTAGTGGCCTGTTCACACCCAGCAAGGACAGATCTTGAAAGATGCCTTTTGAAATAACAATGTCTTAAGGTGAAATAATTTCACTTAGAGAAATCAGTAATACAAAATGAAATGGTTTTTATTAAATCCACAGCCAATTTTAGCTAAAACCTGGCTGAATTAACTATGAAGTTTCATTGTGCCTTAAAACAAAAATTGCTGTTCATGTTACACAAAAAATACAGTTGAAATATCAATAGTTAAATATACATACGCCTTCTAAAATGGACCAATTTAGTTTTAAAATACAACAACATTATCATCAGTCAATCCTTAATAAAATTATAATTTTTAATGCTCTGAATTGTCTTTCTGTGTTTATCACACTACTGTTTCAATAAAGATAGGTTTGAAAACTGTTACTATTTTAACTTCATATGAGAATTCTATACTTTTTTGGTAGAATATACTGGTAACATTCCAACCTGTGCAAGTGAGAATGTCATAGTAAAAGTTATAAATTAGTTTTCATTTTCCTCTCACGTAATATTCCTAGTTTCCAGCCTTATCACTTGTTTTATAATGGTTTTTCCTGAGGAAATTATGCTATTCCTTCACTCTGTCTGTTCTGTCTGTCTGTCCTTTCTAGTAACTTTTGAATCCTTTGGCCCATTTCAGTCAAGTTTTTCTAAGCCTCAGCTCATTCAGTGATACTAAGTTCCTATAAGCTTAACAAAACAGGCTGGGGAAAGAATCCCTGTTAATGCCTTTGCTGAAGGTAAGACTGCAGTGTGATTTCAGCCATTATTGGACTTCAGAGATTTCACATGGGAATCAACCTGAATTCATAAATCCATATGAATCCATACAGTCCTCCTGATCACAGAGGAGGATGGATGTATGGATTGCACATATATGCAATCATAATATGTTTAGGATACAAACCTTTTCCTCAACAGCAAAGGATAGGGTAAGATGTGAGAAATGCAGAGGTTCAGCTGAAAACCAAGTTAAGGCATTAGGGCAGGACTTTCAGATCACACAATAATTCAGACCCAGCATTGGCACATATACATGTGTAAAGTTGATTTTTAGAAATTCAGGGTCTGATTAGAGTATTCAGTTTTGCAGTTATGCATCTCATTGCAGTCTGTAAGGCCACACATGATTTCTTGATTTTTCACCTATAAGCAGACGTATAGCTTTTTTTCTTTTTTCCCCACTCCATTTATAGGTGATTTTTTCCTCTTTATCTTCTGTCTTTAGCCATTACAGGCAGTTTGAGATGTGTTTACTTTGAAACTGAGTAACAGTATTGCACACTATAACTTCTCGTGGGCCTTGACAGATTTACAATTTGGAACCCCATGTTTTTTAACACCTTCTGAAAATATTTAATAGATTCTTTTCCCCATTTTAATTATTCTGGTATTTTTCTAGTAGTGATTATTGTAGTTTTGCATACTCTAATTAGAAGAATTTAAAATTTTCAGAGAGACGATTCTTGCTTTAAACCTTCAATCTTGAACATATTTTATTTACCTGTCAGTCTGAAGCACTTCCGTACTGCTGTGTGCTTTTAAGTTTCTCCTTTCTCAAGGAAAGCACTTAAATATTTGTACTCATTCCTCTTCCCTTTTTTCAGTGACATCATCTATGCACCTGGATATAGTAAGAACAGTTTTTCAAGCTGCCATTTCTTTTGGCATAAGCTGACATCTACTATCTAATTTTTCCAGAATTCTTTTATATTTTTGTCCTCCCAATGAGAGCTTTTCCAGTTCTGCTGTAAAACTGAAAAGCCTCACAGCTAATTATTGTCATTTCAATTATCAACAAACAAATCCATTGACAGTCTTTTGAGCAGTGAGAGATCTGCTTCTAGGCCTTTGTAATATATTGGACTTTGCGTTTATTTTCACTTTGCATGGAAGGCATGTGAAAATGGATGTCAAAAATTACAAGCCTGCTTGCAGGCTATACCTTTTATGTTTGGTGGTAGATAATTTAATAGAACATAGTGATTCCCAAAGGTAAGAGTTAATTATGGTCAGTCCTGTGTTTGAGGAGGTATTACTGAAGTTCCAATCAGATAGTTAATTTCATCCAGTTCTGATGATACTTTCGTTGTTTGATTTTTGTTTTTTTCACCACCCATGCCGACCAGTTTTTTCTTTCTTCTCCCTGCCTGTTCTTATATTCTCTTCCCAGCATGTCATTTAATAGAAATATTTATGGGAAATAAGTAATTAATATGACATGATGTACATTAGCAATAGTATGATTTAGTTATTATTGACCAAAAATATGCTATGTGGTAAAAAAAGTACAGTTTCACTGAATATGTAGTGTTTCTAAAAATCATTAAATTAAGATATTTTAAATAATATGAGTAGCCAGTATTATGATCTGCATTCTCTCTGATGCTCTATGAACAAAACAGTTCTGGTTTCTAGACTTAGGAAGACCCAGAAAGTGTTTTTATTTTCTTTTATTTTAATTTACCTATCTTTAATAGTACAGTTGTTTCTGGTTCTTTAAATACATATTCTTGAAATGTTCTTCAATTAAATTTATAAATTGGTTCTATTGAAATCCCAGGCTATACTCCCTTTAAATTTAGTGGGGCTAGGATTTCACAATTACATTTTCATAAAGGTGGGGAAAACTGCAAATATTTATATTAATCTGCATTCAACTAGAACTTTTAGGCTTGAGTTCAAAAGGTCTGAATTAGCTTTGTAGTGAAGAGTCTGTTCTGTGTTTATGAATGGCAGCACCAGAGGAAAATACAAAAAAAAGTATTATGAGGAAGGTATACCCTGTAGGTACGTAGGGTACTTCACATAATGCAGTGTACAGTATCTGGGCAAGCCAATGTGCATTAATGAAAACCAGTATATTGATTTTAAATGTGTTTTGGATTTGGTGAGTGGCCTCTATTTAAGAGGAATACTCTTTTCTTGAAATTTTACAAAAACAAGTCACACACAAGCACATACCAGTATGCTACATGCAGTTACAGTCTGGCGTTTGACCAAAGAATATATTAATTGAAAACAGTCCTCCTCTTATACCTCACAAAGGCACGAGTATTTTTTAACTGTATGAGGCTAGCACTGAGCAAAGTTTCATCCTCTGTCTTGTCAACCTGCAGTAGAATGAGAGCAGCACTGGAATTGCCAAGCCATCAGTCGTGGCACACGGCTCTGAGCATTCAAAGGCGGCCTCTGTTCTGCGTGTTCTCACTGAGCCAGTAAAACGCCCTCTAAGGAATTTTCACACCTCCTAACCAAATCTGAGCACACAGTTATGTTAAAGACTCGGGGAATAAACAAACAATAGGAGATTCCCAGAGCTATTACCAAGCAAATAAGTAATTCCAAAATGCAGTCCTTCTTATCCAATGAAGGTCAGATGTCTACTGCTGTGAAGTAACTTTTTCAGTGCTTCAGCGCTGTTTGGGGCAACAGAAAACCAAGAATTCAGGAGTGCTCTAATGACTTCCTGCTCACATCAAAAATGTCTTAGATTTCCTCACTAGTTTGAGGATTCTAATGATGGTATGGCCTCTTCAATGTGGAAAAAGAACTCATGGGGAATACTGTACATTATAGAGAAATAAGGAAGGTTGTGTTTATAGAGAAATACTGATGCATTTTAAATACTGCTTTTTCTAATAGGAAAGGTTACTTCTGAATGTAGAGCATAAAACTGCTAAAGAGAGTACATGATTCCAGGAAATATGGAAACTAAGGTCCAAACCTGGACAGTTCTGACATTCATGCTTTCTCATTGCAGCATGAGAAGCGACTTACCAGATTCATTGGGATCTGATGTGGGTATCACCCGCTCTTTCACTTCCAGGCATGTTGCTGTCTGTGGTAGAAGCTTGGCTCCTACCAAGTCATTAGCAGGGATATATCATTTTTGCCTCCAGAAGGCTGAGCTCAAAGTGCTATGTATGTAGCATGACCCACTGAGTTGTGCTACAGCTAGTGCAGGTTGAGCATACCTGAACACTTAATGGTCTGGGTTGCACTCCTCATTCAGACGGCTGACAAACAGCCTGAAATTAGGATTGTCTTGGTCAAACCAGGGTGTCTGGCAAAGCTACAAGGAAATGAGAAGACAGTCTGAGGAATTTGGA
This sequence comes from Gymnogyps californianus, assembly GCF_018139145.2. Lineage (NCBI taxonomy): Eukaryota > Metazoa > Chordata > Aves > Accipitriformes > Cathartidae > Gymnogyps > Gymnogyps californianus. The sequence continues at coordinate 6,346 of NW_026114205.1, read as the reverse complement.
TTCAAACTATGGAATAAAGAAAGTTCTTTCCCACAAAATTACATCAATATAGTCAAATTGATTTAGAAACGACTTCAGTTAAAATAGTATCCTCTTTTTTACTCAGATGAGGTTTTAGTCTTACATAAATGTATGCTGTGCTGTCTGGGTGCTTCGATACCGTAGCGTAGCTAATACCACTTAGCTACAACACAAACAACAGCAGCAAGAAAGAACTTGCTGTTCAGTGGTTCTTTGCAGCCAGACATTGAAGGAAATCTCTGTATGTTTGGAGGAAATAGTGACTTGTTTCCCCTGGACACGATACACACCACATATGCTACCTGAGAAGACAGTGGAGAAAAATTTCTTTTGAAAATAGATGTAGACCCTACTCTGAGAATTCACTGACTGCAGAATTCTGGCTGTAGACAATGGAAATTCAGCAAGTAAGTTCAGTGTAAATCTATTACGAGTGCTTTACAGTTACTACTTAGTTTCACATGAAGACATCAAAAGCCATTTAAAATCTGAGAAATGTAATATATAATTTAAAAATTAACTTAGTGAAGGGTCAAAAGCACTAGATGACCTACACCGTAAATCTGGTGAGAGTGATGTCAGAGTCAGGACACAGTAGTCTTTAGAGATCCTTAATTGGGGGGTTTCACTCATAATTAAAAAAAAATACACTTACCTTTGAATTTATTTGTAAGAGTTCTTGTGCAGTAATTACCAGATCTTGTCATAGTTACATTATAGGTGAATTTGAGTCAGTATAAGTTGAGAGTAAAGGAGAATTAAAATACATTGGAAAAGAGGTTACCACAGTTTATTTGCATCTGTGTTTCCTGTCTAAAGTAACAGAATGAAACTATTTTGTAATGCACCTTCACATGGAAACAATTTAAGATGAATCAGCAGTACTAGCAACATGCAGGATACCTGTCCAAGGCATGCTAAATAAACTGCTAAAAGCTCTCGGTTCTACATACTAAACTTATAGTTGAATTTTGATAATGCCCATGTGAAAAAGCATATGCAAATATATAACCTAAACTTTCTCTTTCCAGTTTGGTGTTGGAATTCACTAATCACAGCAACTAACGTATAAACTAATATAAACATTAAAGATTCAAATCCGCTTTACAAATATTATGCATGTGAATGTTATACTGTTATACTTTTTATCACTGTGAATTTGATATGCATTCACTGATGAAATGTGGTCATCCCAGATGAAGGAAACAATAAAAATACTATAGCATCCTGTAACGTATCGATTAGGCTATAGGAAGCTTAGACAGTATTGAGAATGTTTGGAGGGAGTTATGTATTTTTATTTTAAATAATAGAGTTTCATTCTTTTCCTATTTCAGAAATCATGAGAAATTAATTACATGAGAAAATGCAGATAGCTTTCAGGGGTCCTTACTACATGCAAAAGACGAAAAATAACTTTTCTTTAGCTAAACTTGTTATTTGTATCTAAAGACCTGCAAAGAATGAAAGTAAATTTCGTGCCCAATAACAAAGGGAAAAAACTACTTTGTAGTGTATAATGTTCCCATTTCTAGTCTTGCAATCATAAGATTTGTGCTTTAAATAGTGAGGCTCACTCTTATTTAACCATTCATATTCAATTTCAGTTCCAATCTGATATTCATAATTTGAATCAAAGTTCAATATCGAGAATTACTCTCTATTTCTGTCCTTTGCTGTACAAAATGATATGTGTACTTATACTCCTTATTTTCAGATTCTTCATCATTAGGGTTTGATAAAGACTTTACTCTCGCTCTTTCCCTCCTCCCTCCCTCTCATTCTTATTGCTATATTCTGCTGCTTCTGTCTTCTGAGGACCCTTTTTGACAATGTGACCAATAGGTCATTTTAGAAATACAGTCTAAAACTGATGATGTCTTTAGTTTCATTTTCCTCAATTTTGATTGTAATTTTTTCCAGAAGAGTAATAATGTAGCATGATCTTCCTTTTTATGATATCAAAACATCTGGAATTTTGCCTGTATTTTTGCAATCCTGGCTCTGGGCTTTTTTCCTTGATCAGTGACTATAGAGTGTCTCCCTTTTCTTAGACGGACCTTTTTATGTATATAGATATTTAGTTATTTTTTACCTTTCTTAAACCTTGCAGTTATTTCTTTCTTCAGTCTGGAAGAATTCCTAGGGCTCTGTTTCATAATTCTACTACTACTCATCTCCTTTTTTGCAGAAAACACTTAATTGTTCTCTTCATCTGTATATTAAATAATTTTAAAATACTAGTTCACATCCTGAACAGTTCTGCATATATTTACAAGCTTTTCTTATCACTTTTCTACAGCATTTCACGCTAAACAGATAATTTTTGTACTATTTTATTAGGCTTTTCTGTAATGGTGGTCCCTTTATTTTTTCCCTCAAAACCAGCTGGTTTTCAATTTGAAGTAGGAAGGCTTTCTTCTGCAGTGCAGAGCAGAAGTACACAGTATTTGTACTGCTATGCCATCTGCGCCATTTTGCTGAAATAAGTATAGGTCACTGATAAATCCCAGAAAATGTGAAGTGTTGTGCCACGAAAGTAACAAGTCTCATAATGTCTTTTGTATGATTTTTCTCTTTTTTTTTTTACATCTGTCAGATCTTTGTGAGTGACTTCTCTTATCACTTTGAATTCAAGGATTGTCTTACTTTCAAAAATTCAGCAAACTCATAGTAGGGCTTTTGCTTATTTTTTTTCAAAAATGACAGTTGATTGATGACTTTGATTGCCCCCTCTTAACATTGATAAGAAGCAAAATCTCATTGAAGATTTAAGTCACATTGATTGACTTCTATCTTGCAACACCAACTACTGTGGCCAAATAAGTAACCATTTCCAAAGACTGATCTGTATAATTCTTAAATGTTAGTGAGTTTCTAGCCATGCAAATGCATGATGATAGCATTATTCCTTCACCAAAATAAAGGCTGGTGAACTGCAGTCTCATAACTTATTCTGTAAGCACTATATCCCAACTGCCATCATATACAGTTACAAGCATCAGTTAATATAATATGCTATGACTTTTTTCTAATAGCCTTACAGAAGCCAGGTTTGTTGTAATTTGCGTTATGTGTTATGCACTCGTAAGTTAATATAGCAAAAATAATTATTTGGGAAGGTTCACAAAACTTAATTTCCAAACTACCCATTTTTCACAGTAGTCTAAAAGTGAGTTTTTCAGGGTGGAAATTACATAGACAAATGAAAGGTTTTTTCATGTCATGATTTTTAAGAGCCAAAAGTGCATACTGTCATTTAAATTGGACAGTGTATGTTATGTCTAATTTGTGTTATATAACTGCATTATAAATTATTCTTGGAACGAACGCTCTCATCTTCTAATAGAACATGCATAACTATTGTGATGTGTGGCGCTACAGAGTCTTCTGTGCACATCCTGTAGGAGATGTTAATGTACAGTATCTTTTATAAACAGGCCTCTTTTTGTCTCTGTTAGAAGAAGGAGCCGACTCAAAAATCTGATAGTCTTCCAAAGAAAACATCTGTTTTAAATATATTTGTTTGGATTCCAGTCAGCACACCTAGGACTTGCATAATTAGCTTAGACTACAGAGTTCCCTTTTCAGAAGATATGTTTGTATAAATAAGCCATGCATTTTCATTAAGCAAATACTCCTCCCTTTTTTTTTTTAAATTAGAAATTCAGGCTTGTATTTTAACATATACTTTTGCAAAGCAAAGATTAATTGAGAAACTTTTTCAACACAATTTTTTATATGACATTCATTTTACTGTATTTTGTATTGTGGAGAAGTGTCTTGCAACCATCTTATCAGTATGTCAATAAATGAGTGCATACATTTATAAAGATACTTTTGATACCAGTAATTGATCGTTTACTAAATAAAATATGAATTTGTACCTTTACTACTTTGATACTGCATATTCTTTAAATGTACATAGTAGTCTTTTAAAAAATGAGTTATGGTAGTAACTGTCTTAAGTTTACCCTTCCTAAGATCTGATCAACTAAAATACATAAATACAGTGTTTATTTCATCTTAAGCAGCTCCTTAGAAGAGACAAGGAGAAATGGAAGCTCAGTTAGGGGTCCTTTCTCCATTCATCTTGTGCTATGCCACACCACATGATTCCACTGAACCAGAATCTCTTGTCATACAGCTGTGCAACATTAAAAGAATTCTTTTCTAAAAATGGATTAATGATTATGCATACCTTTGGTATTAAGATCAAACCTCTCGAATGTTCAGACATTCACAGTTGGGAATGAAATCTTTTACTTTGGGACAATTCAGCCTGGAGTGACAATTTCATAATATATGTTGCAGGTGTGCCTTATTACAGAAGGGCTGAAGCTGGTATCAGGCATAAAAGTAGCTTCTAGGCCATTTTTTGCAGTTCATACAGCCCAGATGAAACTGTTCTTAATCTGACCTCGTATTCTTTATATCACATCTGATTTCAGGTCAGTTCTAGACCTGTGGAAACAAGAGTTACACCTGGGTTGAATGTTTTCATCTGGGGCAAAGTCACTCGGTTCTGAATGATCTCGAAGCCCCACTTATGCTCTCGCTGTACAGAGTGGTATCTTGTGTGACAAGTGCAGTTGCATGTTTGGTTGGAGTTTTTGCCTTTTCTTGCCATTTTCAGAAGTCCTCAAGTGTAGTCTGGGTGAAGAATGCTATCAATGATTCAATATTCCTCCTACCTGTGCATGTGATAGACTGAGAGAAGTTGGCTAAGTGTCCCTGTCTCTGTTTGTGGGAGTTTTAGTCTGAAATTCATTCATATTAATTATTTATATTTTCCAAAAGCAGTTGTATACAATAGTGCTGCGTACTAAGGAGACAATAGTTGGCTGTTGAATTCCTTTCAATGTAACTTATGTGATGATAATAATACAGATTTTGTTTGTTTGGTGTTGCGTAGGTGTTTACTCTGTTATGGATTGCTGACTGGATGGTGCACCACTTCTGGAAAAAGGAAAAGATCCTGACAGTTTTTCTATCCTTATCTTACTGCACTGGGAGATCTGCTTGGAACTGCCTTACTAGCTATAGGTTTTCATTTTCTGTGGCTTATAGGTGACAGAGATGGCGATGTCGGAGACTAATTATTTGAATGGATACAATGACTTTTCCTGGAATATTGACAAAACTGATCATTCCACTTGAAGGTCCTCAAAGTGATTGTTCCATTTGGTATAAGTAAATCAAGTTGACACAGATATGAAACAGCCTTAATGATTTTAGCTTGGTTTGTTTTTAAAAATAGGATGGAACTAGAACGATACTTGAGACCTTTACTCTGAAACCAAGGTGGATTGCTGCTAGTTGAAAACATCTGAGTAGACACAATGAAGGGCAGATCAATCCTTTATCAAGTTTTAAATTTTTAAAAGATCTGGTCTTTAAAAGAACAGTTCCTTACCTGTATTGCAAACCAGAAAATCTCTAATTGCTCATTCAGTGGTGACGAGAAGAGGGTAAGACCCAATCAGTGGCTTGCCTTGTCTTTCCCTCCCAGGAATAAAATGGGTATGTATTTTCATTTTACCACGGAAGTGGTTAGTAGACCTCAAATGAATTCGGTTTCATAGACATTACCTGATCAGTTGATGATACGTTCTTATCTTGCAATTTCAGTCTAGCTCTGACCATTGCAGACTTGATATCAATAATAACTTTATGGTGATTTGAACCCTGATTGTCTAAACATTTTGTCACAAGCTTTATTTATGTATACTAAATGCCATCAGCATTTATAAAATTAGACACTTGAAAAGTGTCTGCAGGACTGAGCCTTTTCTTTGTGCTAAGAGCAACCTAATTTTGCTGTTGTGATTCATAGAACAAGAGCATAGTAAAGACAAATAATGTGACACTGACCTGATCAATAATAATGGATGAATGATTAAAACTTGTGTTGGAAAGTGTATTTTCATTTAGCACTGAAAAGTGTTTAACTAACTGATATTAATGGTGTTGTGATGGCCAGTATCTGATTTAATGAAGTATTTAGAGGTGTTGATCCAAATGTAAATACTGATCTGATTAAAACTTGGGGTAAAAAGATTATGCTTCTTTTTTAGGCACTTAGGAAGTTACATAAACTTCTAAAATTCTAGACCTATTATGTCATCCATTTCTAAGCAGAAATCTCTGCTAACAGGATTTCTGCTTTCAAACTGTGGAAGTAATATGGTAATAAGGAAAATGACTGCTTCTGAATATTTTTTTTTTTTTGTATACCTCAATATTTCAAATGATACATTGATCATGAGGACTCTGGTTGCACTTGAAAAAATGTACTAGTTGCTCTGTTTTAAAATCTAGGGAG
>NW_026114204.1:0-25620 GCF_018139145.2 Gymnogyps californianus | reverse complement strand
AGGAGAAGATCAGGTTCGAGACCATCTAAGGAACCCGAAGGTGCACAAGTCCATGGGACCTGATGAGATGCATCTGAGGGTCCTGAGGGAACTGGCAGATGAAGTTGCCAAGCCACTGTCCATCATATTTGAGAAGTCGTGGCAGTCCGGGGAAGTTCCCAGTGACTGGAAAAGGGGAAACATAACCCCCATTTTTAAAAAGGGGAAAAAAGGAAGACCCAGGGAAGTACAGGCCAGTCAGCCTCACCTCTGTGCCTGGCAAGATCATGGAGCGGATCCTCCTGGAAACTATACTAAGGCACATGGAAAATAAGGAGGTGACTGGTGACAGCTAACATGGCTTCACTAAGGGCAAATCGTGCCTGACAAATTTGGTGGCCTTCTACGACGGGGTTACAGCATTGGTGGATAAGGGAAGAGAAACTGACATCATCTACCTGGACTTGCACAAAGCATTTGATACTGTCCCGCACAACATCCTTGTCTCTAAAATGGAGAGACATGGATTTGATGGGTGGACCACTCAGTGGATAAGGAATTGGCTGGATGGTCGCACTCAAAGTGTTGTGGTCAATGGCTCAATGTCCAAGTGGAGACCAGTGACAAGTGGCGTTCCTCAGGGGTCCGTATTGGGACCGGCGCTGTTTAACATCTTTGTTGGGGACATGGACAGTGGGATTGAGTGCACCATCAGCAAATTTGCAGATGACACCAAGCTGAGTGGTGTGGTTGATACTCTTGAGGGAAGGGATGCCATCCAGAGGGACCTTGACAGGCTTGAGGAGTGGGCCTGTGTGAACCTCATGAGGTTCAACAAGGCCAAGTGCAAGGTCCTGCACCTGGGTCAGGGCAATCCCAAGCACAAATACAGGCTGGGCAATGAGTGGATTGAGAGCAGCCCTGTGGAGAAGGACTTGGGGGTGTTGGTTGACGAGAAGCTCAACATGACCCAGCAATATGCGCTCACAGCCCAGAAAGCCAACCGTATCCTGGGCTGCATCAAAAGAAGTGTGGCCAGCAGGTTGAGGGAGGTGATTCTGCCCCTCTACTCCGCTCTGGTGAGACCCCACCTGGAGTACTGCATCCAGCTCTGGAGTCCTCAGTACAAGACAGAGATGGACCTGTTGGAGCGAGTCCAGAGGAGGGCCATGAAGATGATCAGAGGGCTGGAACACCTCTCCTATGAGGAAAGGCTGAGAGAGTTGGGGTTGTTCAGCCTGGAGAAGAGAAGGCTCTGGGGAGACCTTATAGCAGCCTTCCAGTACTTAAAGGGGGCCTATAGGAAAGATGGAGAGGGACTCTTTCTCAGGCAGTGTAGTGATAGGACAAGGGGTAATGGCTTTAAACTGAAAGAGGGTAGATTTAGATTGGATATTAGGAAGAAGTTCTTCACTGTGAGGGTGGTGAGACACTGGAACAGGTTGCCCAGAGAGGTTGTGGATGCCCCCTCCCTGGAAGTGTTCAAGGCCAGGTTGGATGGGGCTCTGAGCAACCTGATCTAGTGGAAGGTGTCCCTGCCCATGGCAGGGGGGTTGGAACAAGATGATCTTTAAGGTCCCTTCCAACCCAAACCATTCTATGATTCTATGATAGCAAATGCAAAACAGAATCCAACCCTTTATGACTTCTCAGTGAGATGCTGTTTTTACATTATTTGTGCAGTATTTGCTGTTATGGGAGAATCTTCCAGGTAAATAAGTCAGTGGTTCATGAATGAAGGCTGTGGTTCATCCCATAGGTTTTTCCCATACAGTGGTTTTTGAAGAGCTGGGATGTGGTGAAGTCTGTTTCCTGCCAGTGTTTCTTCTTGTGGTACCTACTTAGTGGGAAGAGGACTTGTCAGGATGCTCTTGCTGATGGAGAGACATTTGGGGAAGAAAAGGTAGAGGAAGTAAATGTGTATGCACACCACCTTGATTAAGCCTAGGTCTGGCAAAAGAAGTGTTCTTTTTGGCCTGCTGCTCATAATCTGAACTAAGCCTGCCACTGTGGCCTCTTGTGTTAGTGCCCCTACTCTAGGGCTGCTACATGGATATTATTGTGCTACCTTTTGGGGAAAAGTGTATGAGACTTGAAATGAGTGCTCTGCTTAGTCTCACGTTAGCGTGGTTACCCTCTCTGTTGGGAGCACTGTCCATCTTCTCCAGGAAGGCATTCAACACCACTCTAGTATGGGAGCAAAGAACAAGATTTAAAAGAAAAAGATGGGCACTTCCAAAGCAGTGGTGAAGAGGATGAGCCATTTGGGGCTTGCTTTAACTTTCAAATTCAGGGTGGAATTCATGCTAAAGGGAACATCTCCTTGACATGACTTGCTTGGAGAATTCAAAGCAGTGGTGGGGCTGGCATGTAAGAAAATGTGATGCACAGCCGACAGCATTCCTACATTGCTCAGCAGCTAAACTGACACTCAGAATTTTGGAAAAGTCTTGGCAGAGTTTCAGTGAAACACTTCCAGGTCAAAGCCTGGAGCTTGTGAACATATTTGCATGTGATTTACCTGATTACCCACTCACTCACTTAGAAGCCTAGAGTCAAGTGTTAGTCAGATGGGGCTGATAATAATTATCCATCTGTTTTATTGGGATTTTTTTGAAGCATATTATTTATATGGTTGAAGCATAACTATTACCATGTATTTGTGAGGCACACAATCTAGACCCAGCAGAAACGAATGGTGATGCTTTCAGGAAGCTAGCGGCCCAACTGTCACACTAGGATGGCAAAACATCAGCTAACTGTTTTGGTTTCCTTTCATGCTACAGATGCCCCTGATATTCCCCAAAACCTCAGCTGTGAAACGTCCAACTTCCTGATAATAAAATGCACCTGGAAACCAGGCAGACCCAGTGGACTATACGGAAAACGAAGAACAAAGTACAGTTTATTTGAAAGGTAAAACAATTCAGCACTAAAAGGAGTAAAAAGGTAGAACTGGAGTATGTCCATTGCTGCCTGTGACTTACTGCACCATGCCTGCTTAAATGAGATAGTCTCCATTGTTTAGAGCCTAAAATACTTTTCAAGAGTTTGTGGAAGTTGGAACTAAAGTCCAAAAACAAAATTGGAGAACCCTAGTCTAGTTCTGCAAAATTGCAATGGGAATTAAGGGTAGCTTTTCCCAAAGACTTATGCCATATAGACTTATGACAAAATAAAGGGCTAAGTGTGGCAGACTGCTGCCAACATGTGGATAGGAATATGAGAATACAGGGAGATGGTGGGAGTCATTCACCGATATTTTTTTAAATTGTTGTTTTATATGCAACCTGTGTCAGCTCATCTGTCAGATGTTTACTGAGCTTCTGCTATGCACGATGACAGAAACTCACTGAGGAACAATTATAAGACAGGCCATGGGGCATCGCCCAAATGCTACTAGGGAAAATAGTAATAAGCCTATACCCATTCTCCTCCCAGCATCAAGAACTAGATAGTGTAGAGCAGGCAAAGTGCATGTTACCTGGAAAACATTGAAAGGGACAAATAACGCTGGCATCATCCACAGAAAGAAGTGAAGGCTGATATTCCACTAGTTTGTCTTACATTCTAGGCCGTGCAGAGCCTTAAAAGCAAAGAATCATTGTTTTGGAATAGCACTTGCAAATGGGATTCCTTGGTGGTTGTGATCAGAAGTTGATGAGGAGTTAACAAAATTCCCGTGGCGAGGAGGCTTCCCCGTCATGCCAAAGGAGCAGTCAGGGAAGGGAGCCAGGAGAGGCCTGAGTCACACAAACTGATGGGAAATAGAGTCTCATGGTGGCTTTGAAGCAAGTCAGAGGGAATGAGGATGGAGTTATGGTCACACGTGTCATCCAAGATGCTAGTGCTAAAAAAGTCAGTGGGTAGGGTGCAAAGAGGTGGACAAAACAGAGCAGGTATTCAAAGGAAAGGAGCTCCAGTCACTGGCTGCCCATATTCAGCTCATAAATGAGGATGTAGTTCAGACTTATTTTGCTCAGCCCAAAGCTGTGAGGAGATGAATGTGATGCATTTCAGGGTAAATATTCTCATCCTTGTTCTCAGCCCACACTGAGCTACTGAAATGGAGAGTATGGTGTGGAGAGAGCTCAGAGCTCAGCTAGAACACAATAAAAATGCCCGAAGGAAGAAATTAAACTTGTGCTACTGAATGAGAGGTTTATGCAGATTGTAATTAAAGCAACTTCTACATATGTACATACATACAGATAAACACTTTGGATTTTACCCCTAAAGATGTAACTCTGGTCTTGGCTGTTACCAGACTGCCTCTCCTGCTTTTGATTTAAAACCAGCTAGGACTAGTGGATGTATCCCAGGTAACAAACCTTAGTTTAGATTTGGCAGGGTTGATAGAAATACGTAATGAATGTCGCATCTCCCTAGTTCAGAAAGCAATTAAGAACATTCTTTAAATGCAAATGTATGCTGATCTGAACAAAGATACTTTAAATAAGAATCTTAGTTGTGACTTGTGAGGTGGTTTTACAGGACCTACCTCTTTTCCAGGCTTTTGAGAAGTGAGAGGATGGAAATGTTATGCTAGTGGAAGAGGAGAGTTTCACGTGAGAACAGGGCAAGTCATGACTGATGCCACTTTAACCTGCGTTGTGTTAGATATGCCTCTGCAATCAAATCATTCTGTAAGCCATGTGTCAGTGAACCCATCGTTCTTTACTGTGTTTTCAGTCTAGACTTCTGACTGTTGCTAGAAATTATCTTATTAAAAAAATTAATTTGTGTCATCCCCACTTTTTACTTTGTAGAATATCTGGTAAAAATGTTTCATGTGAAGTAAATGAAATGAACAGAGAGCGTGTCTGTGGCTTTCCAGTACTGGCTGATCAAAAAACCTACAATTTCATATTAGGTGTCTCCAATCCTATCGGGCAAACAGAGTCGTCACTTTTGGTTGATTTAACTCAGAGAGGTAAGCACTTAAGAATTACAAAGGCAAAAGAGATATGTTTACTGCATGCTAACCATTTGTTTGTTTGGGGTTTGGAAGAACTCTGACATGGTATACTTGTCATTATTTTGCTTTATTGTCACCAGTGTTTTGCCGTGTTTGATAATTTGAACTTAAAAAAAAGAAAAGAAAGCTTAGGACATGTCCTGAGGCAAAGATTAGGTGTACAGGGAGATGCCATTTCTCCACAGCAATGCTACCAGATTGGATACACTGCTGTGTGGATAAATGCTACTTGCGATCTAATAATTAGCCAGCTGCTGTTTATGTATTATGTCATATTCTATTACGCATCAATAATTAAAATTTAGGTGTAACTTTATGAACTGTGAATGACCCTGTATTTCAGTGCCTGCTTATAGGGCAAAATGTTATGCAGGTTTACAACAGCAGGATTTGGAGCATAAAAAAAGTAGCACTAAAAGGTAAAAGGTAATAGCAGGAGTATTACCTGCTATTGGTAATAGCCATGATCATCTGCTGTCGTGGTTTGTAGAAAGAAATAACTTCTTTCATTAGACCTTCAGTATAAACAAGGAAAGGGAGAAGATGACCACCTTTCTGGTGCTGTCTTCCCCATCCTTTTCCATCTGCCTCCACAACCACAGCTGAGGATTCAGGGGTTCCTAATGGTTACAGCATTCTGCTGTTCTCTCTGAAAAACTGAATTTGAAATTGGTGCAGTTTTTTTGTCCGTGTCCCAGTTCAACTAGCCTGAGATTAGAATTGTCGGAGTAAATTGACAGGTCCTAGAAAAGCATAATTTGTTTCTGTTAATTATAAACTGGGCTGTTTTGCACCCAGTTGATACGACTGCTATTTCCTATTTGTTTCCTTTCCTTTCTTTCCCTCACTGTGCACTTAATTCCCAACATAGAGTACATATTTCCTTAAGGGTAACTGGACCAATTCCAACAGTAGAGATTTTTTTTCTCTGGTAGCTACAAATAGTAGTACTGAATATCATTGAAAAGTTCCATGAAGGGAGTTTTGGGGAGGGAAAGGTCATTCAGGAGTCCTACCCTGTCCTAGTCTGCAGATTTTAAGTTCTAACTTACAAAGCTCCCAGAAGGTGAACAAATTGGGTGAATTTCATCCATCGCTGTGGTCCTCTGAAATAGCCCACATTTCACTTTTTTGATAAAGTCAATAGGAGAGGAAATGTTTTTCTGTATCTTCAACTCCTTATCACACATGCCAGTACACTCAGCCTTAAGTAAATCTGTTCCCATGTTTGATAGCTGAGAAGAGCGTCAGGAATGAGACTGCTTGCAGGTGCCTTCCCAGCACCAGCTGTCCTAGTTGCTGATTGGATCATTTATTTATCCTTCTGATTCTCTTTGATCTTTTTAAATCAGATTTTTCTGAACTAAAATGAATGTTTTTTTCTTAGAACTGAAGGGTTTTTCTTTATTTTTTAAGTTCATCCAAAAACTCCAGAAAAGTTAACTGTTTCTGAGAACAGCTCTACAAGTGTCCATCTGCGTTGGTTTATAAATGGCAGCTTTGCTGAGATCAGGCTTCTGTGTCAAATTGAAATTAGCAGTGGTCACTCTGAGCAAAAACTGGTAAGTGTTGCTTTTAATGGAATTTTTTTGGGCTCAAATGTTGATCTTTTTCACTGAACTAATCACATTTCAAATTATTTTCTCTTTAAGAGCTTCATTCTGATCATCTTATTAAATGATTAATGTGGTAATGACTAGAAATTCATCTACTAAAATCAGAAAAGTTCTGCTCATCTCTGTTGTTGCCTGCTTTTTTTTTTTTGTTTAGTTTTTAACAATTTAGTGGAAATTCAAATCACTCACCATATTATTTGGTACTTGGAGAAGGTGCATAGTGCTTTATGCTGACCCTTTAGGTAACAGTCCTTGTGCTTTGTCCTTCCTGGTACAAACTGTATTAACACATGCTTGTTCCAGGATGTGCTGCTGCCCTGCAGACTTCCACAGTGGTTGTTTCGGATTGTCTCTTACAGTCTGTAGTTGAGTTCTCCCCCTCCCAAAGAACAGTTCATTTGTTTGCTGTCAGCAATTGACATGCATGTGGCTGTAATAGGGAGCTGCTAAACCTGCTTGTATGTCAGTGATGTAGAGACAGGATAGGGAAGGATTCTCCCACTGGGTGTATCAGTAGGTAATCCCCAGTGAAGACCTTTGCAGTTGGAGAGAAGGTGGTATTTCTGGGTGGGGTTCAGATTTTCCAGCATTCAGGCTTCCAGCTGCTGCCCGGCTTTGGTGCTCTGCATCACGGACTGGAACTGCATATTTACTCTGCTGACTGTCAGAGGAGCTTAGGATGCTAATTTAGACACCAGCATCAGATACTGAGTGTAGGTGATGTGAATATATACTTTTCTTCCGTATTGCCTAACTTAGTGTGGAGGTGATCTGTGTCACTGGGGAAGCCTAATGGCAGAACTGCATGTTCAGTTGGCCTGAGGTTTACCCTCAAATTCTCTGTTTGCACATTCAGATAGAGTATCTCCAACCAGCTCAGGTAGGCACACACTGAATTACCAGGTCTTGGTGCACAGAGCACTTGTAATTTGAGCACATTAACCTCAGAGGCTGCTTTTCACAATGCTTGTACCTCAGTTTGATTTTTAGCAGGAGTATTCTATTACCCAGTTGCATGTTGGGCACTTGAATAAAGTCCCTCAAGCTACAGAAGTGATGCAGCTAAGATTGAATGTAATCATTATATGCATTGCCTCTAAAATAATAGGGTGGTAGTTAATGCATGCTCTATAAGAGTATCTATTAAATACTTTCAAAGCACTTACAGAGTGTGGAAGCTTTAAGCTTTTGTATTTTATCTGTAATGACATGTGTTAAGTAATACCCAGAAATTAGGCACTGCAAAGAAAACCATAGATATCTTGGGAATTAACAGGAGAAGGAACTGGCTTTTATATGTAAATAACAGCTCTGACAGACGAGCTGTGTTGGATTTTGGTGTAGTAGTCTGAGATACCTTCAATCACAGTTGTCTGCATTTCTCTGCTCTCAACTGTTACTGCTTCTGGAGCAGTCAGCAGGGGAAACAAACACCCGAGTGTCACCTGCCCCCAGCTCAGTTAGCTTAACTGCTAAAAAAGTAGATTTGCACAGTTCTGTCTATCCAGAGTTACACTGCTCGAAGCCTGGGGCACATACTTGTTTGTGAACTCTGCTACCAGGTCAGTAATCTGGGACAGTGGGAGATGTTAAGGTCTTACACTGACACAGCAGTTTGATTCACTGCACCTGTATCAGAGCCCTCAGTTACAGATACTTTGAAACACAGCAAACAGCTTGGTAGAAGCTTTTACAGCATTGTTATGTTGTCTCTGATTGCTTAATAAAAAACCTCCAAGAGTTCTCTGTAATAAACAAAAGTAGCTGTGAAATTGTTATGGGGTTTTACATGGCATTTTGAGGATGTTTTCAGAAGGTTTTCCATCCGTATGAGAGATTGTTGGCTTTTTTTGATATTTTTCAAGTTGTCGTTTGGCTTTAGAAATGCACAATTAGTTGCAGCTTAAAGTCACTTGGAGTCCAGGTTTTGGCAGCTGAGATGCACATGTGTTATAATTAGATTCATTACAAAAATATTCCCAGGCTTAGAGTTTCTTTAAGTAGTCAAGAAACTGAAATATTCCCTAGACTCGCCCTGTTTTAAGAATAACAGGAGAGACTAGTCCTGTCATAAGAGCTGTGAACAGAGATCACCTGGGTAAAACTTGGATACTGTGTTTTGAAGGAAAAAGGACTGCCTAGGAAGAAGACTTCATGATAAGCATCTTGTTCAGACGGACTGTCTTTAGCATGCTTCTGTGCATGTGCCTTAGGAAAAAGGCCTTTGTCCACCCAGTTTGATGTGCATGTGCACAGTGGAAGTGCAGGTTCTAAATACCAGAGGTGAAATCCTGGCCTGCCTCATGTGAGCAGAAGTTTTGCTGCTCGTGGGAGGGTGTGGTGGGTTGACCCAGGCCGGATGCCAGGTGCCCACCAAAGCTGCTCTATCACTCCCCTTCTCAGCTGGACAGGGGAGAGAAAATATTAAACGAAAGGCTCGTGGGTCGAGATAAGGACAGGGAGATCACTCACTAATTACCGTCACAGGCAAAACAGACTTGACTTGGGGAAAAATTAGTTTAATTTATTACTAGTCAAATTAGAGCAGGATAATAAGAAATAAAACCAAAGCTTAAAACACCTTCCCCCCACCCCTCCCTTCTTCCAAGGCTCAACTTTACTCCTGATTTTCTCTACCTCCTCCCCCCGAGCGGCGCAGGGGGACGGGGAATGGGGGTTTGGGTCAGTTCATCACATGTTGTTTCTGCTGCTCCTTCCTCCTCAGAGGGAGAAGGACTCACACTCTTCCCCTGCTCCAGCGTGGGGTCCCTCCCACGGGAGACAGTCCTTCACGAACTTCTCCAAAGTGAGTCCTTCCCATGGGCTACAGTTCTTCACAAACTGCTCCAGCATGGGTCCCATCCACAGGGTGCAGTCCTTCAGGAACAGACTGCTCCAGTGTGGGTCCCCCATGGGGTCACAAGTCCTGCCAGCAAACCTGCTTCAGCGTGGGCTCCTCTCTCCACGGGGCCACGGGTCCGCAGGTCCTGCCAGGAGCCTGCTCCAGCGCGGGCTTCCCACAGGGTCACAGCCTCCTTCGGGCATCCCCCTGCTCTGGTGTGGGGTCCTCCATGGGCTGCAGGTGGATATCTGCTCCACCATTCACCTCCATGGGCTGCAGGGGGACAGCCTGCCTCACCATGGTCTTCACCAGGGGCTGCAGGGGAATCTCTCTGCTCCGGCGCCTGGAGCACCTCCTCCCCCTCCTTCTTCACTGACCTTGGTGTCTGCGGAGTTGTTCCTCTCACATCTTCTCACTCCTCTCTCTCTGGCTGCAACTGCAACTCCCCTGTAACTTCTTTTCCCTTTCTTAAATATGTTATCACAGAGGCGCTACCACTGTTGCTGATTGGCTCGGCCTTGGCCAGCGGCGGGTCCGTCTTGGAACCCGCTAGCATTAACTTTATCGGACATAGGGGAAGCTTCTAGCAGCTTCTCACAGAAGCCACCCCTGTAGCCCCCCCGCTACCAAAACCTTGCCACGCAAACCCAATACAGAGGGGGACTAGATGGGATAGATGGGAAGCAGCAATCTGCTATTGTGTGCAGAGCTCATCCTGTTGAAGGCTGAGTGTTATCTCTCCTTTTCATGCTTTACATCTCAAAGGTGCTACCTACTGTGATATTTCAATTTCTGTGCTATATATGACTTTATTTTGGCAGACCTCTGAAAATTTTTCCTTTGTTTAGTTGTTTAGGGTGACTGCATAGGAAATATTTTCCTTTTTCATTAATTTCTTTGTAGGGCTTGACTGCAGCTTTTTTTCACACTGTTGGTATTCTTGGGGAAAAATATCACCTTTTTTAGGTGTTGACTTTCAGCATAATCTAGGAGCAAAAAATATATAAGTATCATGTCAAATTCCATACATTTTTAACAGCACAATGTCTCCGTGCCTGGTGGAAAATTCTCAACTTACATGGCTCAGCTGAATGCATTGCACCCATATACCAAATACCAGTTCAGGGTGCGCTGTTCGGCTGCTGACCACTTCTGGAGATGGAGTGACTGGAGCAGGATAGAGGAGCACACAACACTGGAAGCCCGTAAGTTTATTTAATTCTTTGATGATAAAATATTGAACTTTTGAAGCCATATATTTTAAAATTAGCCATCTAAAAAGCTAACTTTTTGATAGATAGTAAATTGTCTACTATGCAACTTGGAAAAAAAAAAATCTTTTTTTTTTTATTTATTTTCTTTTTTTTTTCTTAGCTCCTGCAAGAGGACCAGATATCTGGAGAGAGAGAAGTCCTTCTAGAAAAAGTCTAAAAATCTTCTGGAAGGTAGATAGGACACTTAAAGTTTTAAAACATTATGTAATCTAACTCTATGAAAAAACTTTTTTTTTTTACACATTTATAAATGAGTGAAGTTTACAGTCAATAAATCAGATTGCTTTTCTTAACTTTTTATAGGACCATCCATTGAGACAAATATTTTTCCCAAATTCAGAATATTATTAAAGTTTTATAATTTAAACATTGTATTGAGAAGCATTTCACATGAAAAATTAAATTTTTAATACATTCCAGCTGAAAATGAAAAACTTACAAACTTATGTGTTAATTCTCAAAGTCACACTTGAGTAACTGTCTTTTCTGCCTTGTAGTCCTATACATTCATCAGACTAGATCAGGACATTAAATTCATATTATCCTATGTCATCTTTTGTTTATTTCATTTTGGTTTTAATGCGCTCTTTGTCCGTTCATAGCCCTTATCCCTTTCTGAAGCCAATGGAAAAATAGTGTCTCATGAAGTGTCCTGTTACCTGCTAGAGACACAACTGGAGTATAAAGAAGTCACCGAACCCTCAAACAGTACTGAGATAAAACTTGGAAAAAATGACTGTGTAATTACTGTTGTAGCCAAAAACCATGCAGGTTTGTCTCCTCCTTCAAGGATAACGAGTGTGGAACTTCCAAGTGGTGAGTGCTCCCAGCAGAGCGCTAAACACCTTCAAAGCTTGGGGAATATCTGGGCGAATTTGTTTATTGAAAAATAAGATGATACATGCTTTGTTTGTTTGTGTTTGGTTTTTGTTTTTTTCCCCACCCAAATCTACTGGGTGGGGGAAGAAAAAATTGCTGTTTTGCTTTTAGGGTAGCATCTTGCCAATTAATTGTGCTCTCTGCATAAAAGGAGGGTGATAGTGTGCAGTCTCTGCAACTATGTTGCACTTTTCTGGAGACCTCCCAGGAACAACAAGGATGAGGCTTCAAAGCATTAGTGTTGATCTCTGATGTTTAGGGAGCTCAGTTTATTTCTGTGTGTTCTTGTTGAGACGTTGAAAAGTGTTACATATTAAAGATAATCAAAATAAAGTTTTGGGAGTGTTGTGTGGCTTTTTAAGAGGAGAATTGTCAGTTCAATGGCTCTGAGCTCTGCAGGAGAACATTAATTGGGCTGGTTGGTAAAGCATTGGCATCCTTGTACTAGGAGCTGGGGTCTGAAAAGGAGGTAGGACTTTAGCTTCCCAATTAACCGTCATTCTTGCTGTGGGCTTTTGTAAAGGGAAAATAGCGAGCTAGATAATGATTTTCTGCTCCTAACACTGAGCTTGGGGAGAAGATAATATTGCATGTGGCTATTGAGAGTCCATGCTTCCCTGCACGCCAGGAAGAGTGTAATCTCCCAAAGCCCAAACCTTTAGCTCCAGATCTGGCCGATGCTCTGCAAGGAGGACAGATTTACACAGCGAGGCCCCTCTCTGCTTGTTTGCCAGGAGCATGTATGGTGCTGCTTCTCCTTCCCCACCCAGAGAACAGGTATCACAGTTGCCCGTCTTGCAACTCAGGTTCTGATAAGACAGTGCCATCTCTCACAGGAAGAAATGTGCTTTGACTGAGATTCACTTTGAGAGAAAAACTGAGTTTGTTTCTATGCAAAGGAAAACCATTGCTCTTAATGTTTCTTGTGCTTCTCCAAAACACTAATACCTAAAATATATACTTAATCTGCTCCTTGGAGGGAAAAGTAATTGTACGGGACAGTTGAATGAAAATGCTTTTATAGCTCTCCTTCAGCAGTAAGAGAACTAGACTCTGGGAGTTGGGGAGGTTTCTGTAATAGGTTTGTAGTGTGGGACAGCTGATAGCAGCTGGAGCTTTGTGTTCATTTATAGCTTTCTCTTGGATGTCTGAGGTTCCTTTGGTGTTACCCAACTTGTATTAGTTGAAGATTTGCTCCCAAGTTGGTATAGGAATTATCTGAGTCACTGACTGGAGTCATGAAAGATGACTCATTCACTGAACTGGATGACATTTCTGCCTGAACATCTTTTCTTGGCTGCTTCCTGTGTACAGTCTGTAAGTGCTTTTAATGTCCATAAGAGAGCAGTGGCTCTGAAGCTTGAGATCTGCTGTGAAAACACAAAGGGTACTCTGCCTTCATTAATTTGTCACTGTCTCTGAAAAGTGCTCTGCAGAGAGTTAGGGTGTATAATCTGGCTGCTACAGGCTCCCCTACCACAGCAGTACTATAGTGCTAGTAGTTATTTCTACTACTCTAGGTTGCAGCTATAAATACACCAAAATGAGCAGTACTGCCCTGGGTGAATTTCTAGTCATCTAGCTCAGGAAATAAAATTGAGTGTGGCGTATTTAAGCATTTTTTAGAGAGTATGTGCTCACTGTCAGTAAAAAGTCTTTCCTGTAAATAGGAAAATTAAAGCAGTCTAATTAGAAATACGCTCTCTTACAGCATCATAGAAGTGTGGTTTCACTGGATGCGTAATAGTTTTATAGGGAAAAGTATTGAAAGACTTCTGGAGTTGACTTCTCTTTCTAATCACGTGTGTCTGTCGGTCGTGGTTTAACCCCAGCCGGCAACTAAGCACCACGCAGCCACTCGCTCATTCCCCCCCACCCAGTGGGATGGGGGAGAGAATCAGAAAAAAAAAAACAACCTCGTGGGTTGAGATAAAGGCAGTTTAACAGGACGGAAAGGAATGAAAAATAATGATAATAACAACATGACAATAGTAATACTATTGCTGGCTGGGCATGAGAAGCTGAAAAATCCTTGACTTAGTATAAACACTACTTAGCAACAACTGAAAACATCAGTGTGTTATCAACATTCTTTTCCTACTAAATCCAAAGCACTGCACTATACCAGCTACTAGGAAGAAAATTAACTCTGTCCTAGCTGAAACCAGGACAGTATCCACCCCTTATTCTATACCATCTACATCATGTCCAGGTCCCACACTTTCCAATACATTTTCAATTAATCACCACCACTTCTCCTGTCTTTTGATACATATACACACAGATATCATTCCCTTAATCTATAAGCCTTTAAAATGTCCCTTTAAAATGTTCATTGAGTTCATTCAGTCCATGACTTTGGGCTCCATCTGTCATAACAGTCTGTCTGGGCAGGAGGGATGGTGCAAAGTCCACTCAGTTGGCAGAGCAGGATCAGGCTTTGGTGCGGTGCAGCAGGAGGATGGTGTGTAGTGTTGGATTGTTGCATGCTGCAGTCAGTCCTGGTTCCATCACTACTGCACTTCACTCAGTTTTGTCAAAGTTCATTCTTTATTAATTTAGATAATTCTTACTGTAATACTGTTGATATAGCATACAGCAACTGTAGTAGTGATGACATGCAGTGGCAGGATTATATAGCAATCAACATAATACAATTTAATTCACTGGCTATTCTCACCCAAAATCAGATCCCCTTGAGGCACACATCGGACTTCCCTGTCCTTCTGCATCACCCACCAAGTGCACCCAGGTCCTTGAGCAAAAGCAATCCCACAAATGGGTTTGCCTTTGCCTGAGGCAGGAGTAACCCAGACTGTCTTCCCTAGCATATTTTTTATGTGCACCACAGGAACTTTATCCCCTTCTACAGTGCGTAAAAGTTCTGATTGGGCAGGGCCAGCTTGATTGACAGATCCTCTAGTGTTGACTAACCAGGTGGCCTTTGCTAGATGTGTATCCCAATGTTTAAAGGTCCCACCACCCATTGCTCTCAATGTAGTCTTTAACAATCCATTGTATCGCTCAATTTTCCCGGAGGCTGGTGCATGATAGGGGATGTGATACACCCACTCAATGCCGTGCTCTTTGGCCCAGGTGTCTATAAGATTGTTCCGGAAATGAGTCCCGTTGTCTGACTCAATTCTTTCTGGGGTACCATGTTGCCATAAGATTTGCTTCTCAAGGCCCAGGATAGTGTTCCGGGCGGTGGCATGGGGCACGGGATATGTTTCCAGCCATCTGGTGGTTGCTTCCACCATTGTAAGCACATAGCGCTTGCCTTGGCGGGTTTGTGGGAGTGTGATATAGTCAATCTGCCAGGCCTCTCCATATTTGTATTTCAGCCATCGTCCTCCATACCAAAGAGGCTTTAACCACTTGGCTTGCTTAATTGCAGCGCATGTTTCACATTCATGGATGACCTGTGCGATAGTGTCCATGGTCAGGTCCACCTCTTGATCACGAGCCCATCTATATGTTGCATTTCTTCCTTAGATGGCCTGAGGTGTCATGGGCCCATCGAGCCATAAATAATTCACCCTTATGCTGCCAATCCAGATCCACCTCAGCCACTTCAATCCTAGCAGCCTTGTCTACCTGTTGATTGTTTTGATGTTCCTCAGTGGCCCGGCTCTTGGGTATGTGGGCATCTACATGACGTACTTTCACAACCAAGTTGTCTAGCCGGGCAGCAATATCTTGCCACAATGGGGCAGCCCAGATGGGTTTACCTCTGCGTTGCCAGTTACTCTGCTTCCATTGCTGCAACCACCCCCACAGAGCATTTGCCACCATCCATGAGTCAGTACAGAGATAAAGTATTGGCCATTTTTCTCATTCAGCAATGCCTAAAGCCAGCTGGATGGCTTTCACCTCTGCAAACTGACTCGATTCACCTTCTCCTTCTGCAGTTTCTGCAACTTGTCGCATAGGACTCCATACAGCCGCCTTCTACCTCCGATGCTTGCCTACAATGCGACAGGACCCATCAGTGAACAGGGCATATTGCCTCTCATTTTCTGGCAGTTTATTATACAGTGGGGCCTCTTCAGCACGCGTTACCTCCTCCTCTGGTGATATTCCAACATCTTTGCCTTCTGGCCAATCCGTGATCACCTCCAAAATCCCTGGGCGACTGGGATTTCCTATTCGAGTTCATTGTGTGATCAGTGCAACCCACTTACTCCATGTAGCATCAGTTGCATGATGTGTAGAAGGGACCTTCCCCTTGAACATCCAGCCCAGCACTGGCAGTCGGGGTGCTAAGAGGAGCTGTGTTTCAGTACCAACCACTTCTGAAGCAGCTCGAACTCCTTCATATGCTGCTAATATCTCCTTTTCAGTTAGAGTGTATCGGGCCTCAGATCCTCCATATCCCTGACTCCAAAACCCTAGGGGTCGACCTCGGGTCTCCCCAGGTGCTTTCTGCCAGAGACTCCAGGTAGGGCCATTCTCCCCAGCTGCGGTGTAGAGCACATTTTTAATATCTGGTCCTGCCCGGACTGGCCCAAGGGCTACTGCATGAACTATCTCCCGTTTAATCTGTTCAAAGGCTTGTTGTTGCTCAGGGCCCCATTTAAAATCGTTCTTCTTCCAGGTCACTTGATAGAGAGGGCTTACAGTCAGACTATAATCTGGAATATGCATTCTCCAAAAACCTACAACACCTAAGAAAGCTTGTGTTTCCTGTTTACTAGTTGGTGGAGACGTAGCTGCTGTTTTGTTGATCACGTCCATCTTGCCATTTTATTCCTAAAAATTGAATCTCCTGTGCAGGTCCCTTCACCTTACTCTGTTTTATGGCAAAACCAGCTTTCAGAAGGATCTGGATTATTTTCTTCCCTTTCTCGAAAACTTCTTCTGCTGTGTTGCCCCATACGATGATGTCATCAATGTATTGCAGGTGTTCTGGAGCTTCCACCTTTTTCTAGTGCATTCTGGATTAGTCCATGGCAAATGGTGGGGCTGTGTTTCCACCCCTGGGGCAGTCGATTCCAGGTGTACTGGACGCCCCTCCAAGTGAAAGCAAACTGTGGCCGGCACTCTGCTGCCAAAGGGATTGAGAAAAATGCATTAGCGATATCACTTGTGGCGTACCACTTGGCTGCTTTTGACTCCAGTTCATATTGAAGTTCTAGCATGTCTGGCACAGCAGCACTCAGCGGTGGCGTGACTTCATTCAGGCCACGATAGCCTACTGTTAGTCTCCATTCTCCATTAGACTTTCGCACTGGCCATATGGGGCTGTTAAAGGGTGAGCGAGTCCTGCTGATCACTCCTTGGCTCTCCCGTCGACAAATCAGCTTATGGATGGGAATCAGGGAGTCTCGGTTGGTGCGATATTGCCGCTGGTGCACCCTTGTGGTAGCGATCGGCACCTGTTGTTCTTCAGCCCTCAGCAACCCCACAACCGAAGGGTCCTCAGAGAGACCAGGCAAGGTGGACAACTGTTCAATTCCCTCTGTCTCCAAGGCAGCTATACCAAAGGCCCACCGATACCCCTTTGGGTCCTTGAAATACCCTCTCCTAAGATAGTCTATGCCAAGGATGCATGGGGCCTCTGGGCCAGTCACAATGGGGTGTTTCTGCCACTCATTCCCAGTTAGGCTTATTTCAGCCTCCAATACAGTTAGCTGTTGGGATCCCCCTGTCACCCCAGAAATACAAATAGGTTCTACCCCTTTATAGCTTGATGGCATTAGAGTACACTGTGCACCAGTGTCCACTAGAGCCTTATACTCCTGTGGGTGTGATGTGCCAGGCCATCGAATCCACACAGTCCAGTAAACCCGGTTGTCCCTCTCCTCCACCTGGCTGGAGGCAGGGCCCCTCTAGTCCTGGTCAGAGTATTTGTTACTCACTTCTTGTAAAAATGACTCAGAGGTCCCTTCAAGAGGGTCAGAAGCCTTC
The DNA here is from genome assembly GCF_018139145.2 of Gymnogyps californianus. Lineage (NCBI taxonomy): Eukaryota > Metazoa > Chordata > Aves > Accipitriformes > Cathartidae > Gymnogyps > Gymnogyps californianus. Next base: position 8,142 of record NW_026114204.1, on the reverse strand, counting down.
TACTCTGTCTGGGGAATTGCTTGCTGGAAAGTGGAGCGGCATCTTTCCTGGAAGAACACCCTTTTGTGATTGTTTTTCCTTTCAATTCACGTACCCGTGCATCTAGGGTCGAGGTAGGTTTTCCATCCCACTTCCTCATGTCCTCTCCATGGTCACGCAGGTAAAACCACAGGGCACCCCGTGGTGTGTACCTTCTATATTCTCTCTCTTGATCAGAGGAACGTTCACTCCTAATAGCTGAGATACTGGTCTGTGCAGGTGGGGAGTAGGACTTTTCGATCAGTTCGATCAGCTTTTCGGACTTTTCGGACAGTTTTTCCACAGCCGAGACACAGGCTCATAGGGATGAAGAGAGATTTTCTTCATATTGCCGGAGTTGGCGAGCCATTTCATCCACTGTCGGTGCCTCTTCGTCTTTCCAGATTAGTACTGCCAATGGGTTGGCATACGATGATGGTGAGCTCCGTACAAACTTCCGCCACATGGGTCGTGTGCATTGGACTTCATCTGGATCTCTGGGTAATTGTGCCTTGTCCAGGTCATAATAAATCATCTCTAGCACGGCTAATTCCCTCAGGTACTGAATACCTCTTTCCACGGTGGTCCACTTGCCTGGGTGACATATAACATCTTCCTTGAAGGGATAGCTTTCCTTCACACTTGGCAGGAGTCGCCTCCAGAGGCTGAGGGCTTGTGTCCCTTTTCCAATCGCCTTATCAATGCCACCTTCCCTAGCAAGTGATCCCAGCTGCTTGGCTTCCCTACCCTCTAATTCCAGGCTACTAGCCCCATTGTCCCAGCATTGGAGCAGCCAGGTGATAATGTGCTCACCTGGATGACGGCTGAAATCTTTTCGCATATCCCGCAGCTCACTCAGGGATAGGGATCGGGTGATTATCTCTGGTTCTGCCTCTTCCTCCTGTTCTCGTGATGACCCTGGTTCATCTTCATCCTTTGCTAAGCGAACTGATTTTTTTGTATATTTCTTCTTCTGTACAGGGGCGACTGATACTGGCACAGGTTGGTTCTCTGGTTCAGCCGCAGCGCCTGCCACCGGGGTTGGAGTGGCCGCAGTGTCTATTGTGGGGGTCGGAGTAGCCACAGTGTCTGTTGCGGGGGTTGCAGTAGCTGCAGTGTCTGTCCGTCTGTTTTCCCTCCCTTCCCCCTGAGGGTGCTGCACAGTATCGAGCAGTGTTTGGTAGATACTGGCCAGGGCCCAGCACAGTGCGATAAGTTGTGCGTCTTTGGAATCGCCACAGCATTTTCCTTTCAAATATTCTATCACTTCATCAGGGTCCTGTAGTTGTTTGGGAGTGAAGTTCCAAACCATTGGAGGTGAGAAGTTCTCTAGATACCTGCCCATATTCTCCCACATGCCATGCCACCCATGGCTATTAAGCCTCGGGACAGGTTTCCGAAAGGTATTCTTAAATAGTTGTTTAACCTTAAACAAGACCCGGAACACATTCAAGAGACGTAGCAATAGGAACATGCTGGTTTGAACATCCCAAGGATATTCAGAATTCTCAAGAGCTACTGTAATTTGCCTGGAGGAGAAGGGGAAGCTGAAGAAATGTGTCTCCCCTGTGGCTTGTCTCTCCGATGAGAAAAGGTGCAAGGTGTAATTATTAATAGTTTCTGATAGACGGCTCCCGAAGTACGGAGGTGACGGCAATGCTGAGTACAAATACCAGATTAGTTCCACGACCAGCAATTCTATCGTATCATAAGCCAGTGTTACAAAGTACAACAAGATGATAACTCTGGCCCAGTTCCCACAGATGATAAACAGCACAACAGGGAGCATATACTGCAAGTAAGGTATTACATAACGCACCTTTAAGAACAAGCGCACCAACTTTGAGAGCGAATACATCAACATTGTGACCAGTGACTATTGAACTAATATAATGAATGCTTATAACAAATTTGTTCTAACACATTCCAGTCAGATTTGTCGTTATCTCAACCCGTCAAGCCCCACGTTGGGCGCCAAAAAGGACTGTCGTGGTTTAACCCCAGCCAGCAACTGAGCACCACGCAGCCGCTCGCTCATTCCCCCCCACCCAGTGGGATGGGGGAGAGAATCAGAAAAAAAAAGAACCTCGTGAGTTGAGATAAAGACAGTTTAATAGGACAGAAAGGAATGAAAAATAATTGTAATGATAATGATAATAATAATATGACAATAATAATACTAAAAGAATTAGACTGTACAAAGCAAGTGATGCACAATGCAATTGCTCACCACTCACTGACCGATGCCCAGTCAGTTCCCGAGCCGCGATCCGCCCCTCCCAGCCAACTCCCCCAGTTTATATACTGGGCATGATGTCATATGGTATGGACTATCCCTTTGGCCAGTTTGGGTCAGCTGTCCTGGCTGTGTCCCCTCCCAGCTTCTTGTGCCCCTCCAGCCTTCTTGCTGGCTGGGCATGAGAAGCTGAAAAATCCTTGACTTAGTATAAACACTACTTAGCTACAACTGAAACCATCAGTGTGTTATCAACATTATTTTCCTACTAAATCCAAAACACTGCACTATACCAGCTACTAGGAAGAAAATTAACTCTGTCCTAGCCGAAACCAGGACACTGTCTTGCCATGAGCAAGCTAGAAAAGGATTGTACACTTAGCTATATGTTAAGATTATTTAGAAATAGACAGTCCTTCAATATTCACAGCAGGTCTGTGAGAGTAAAGTTTTGGCAACATTGCTTCTTAAAAACTGCCCTTGCCCTTCTGCCTTCCATAGTTTATGGCTTTAATAACATGAAATAATAGACTCAGTAAGGAGCATAAATGAGAACACTGAAAAAGGAAAAACTGAAACCCTGAGATTTGTTTTTGCAAATCTGTCATGGGGCCACAGCTGCAATGGTGGCCTTTGGAAAACGTCCCTTAGCTCTGCGGGGTCCTATCTGACAGACAGTCGTGGAGGGAAGCTGCAGGAATCAGAAGTCATTCCCAGATCTGATCACTTCAAGGGCAGCTAAACCTTTGATAATCAGAAACAAAAAAATAAACTAAAGGAAAAGCAGGAGTTTTTTATTTACACTTGGTAGACTGGAGCCTCTGTAAAGTTCACCAGGGACTTGACTTTTGCTGTTGATTCTCAGTGAAAAACGGTTGTCTGTGGTTGGGCGAGTGACAGCAAGACACTGAAAGAAACACAAAGCAAACTGTTTGATGAAATGACAGCAGGAATTTATAGCTGGAGGCTCCTGCCAAATTGGTGTCAAGTCAGATTTGAACCTGACATCCTGTAAATCCTTACCTTGAAAAAGTGCTTTTTAGCCAGTCCTGAACTGCAGCACTTCTCATCATCATACTTAAGGCTGGCTGAGGGATTTGCTGCAGGATACATCTGATTTCCAGCACTTCAGAAAGCACAGTTGAGTGCACCACTTCAAATTTCACAGTACCACGAGCAGGTGTCTCGTTCTTAGAAATGACTGCAGTTTATAAAACCTTTGTGCTGTGGCTGGAAGGCTTTCTTCCAGCTTGGACTACAGATAAGTGTCTGCTCTCTGATGGATTTTTGTGTCATGTTTGCAGACAATGTCAAAACAGATCGGGCTGTGGCAATGGGGAATGGAATTTATATTTCTTGGAATTCTTACCTCAACATGACCTGTGGCTACATAGTAAAATGGTGTCATTCATCTGGGTCTGAACCCTGTAGTGTGGACTGGCAGAAATTTCCTTCAAATACAACAGATGCAGTGATAAAATCTGGTAAGTCAGAAATTGTTTTTTGTGAGTCTTTCTGGTTGAGAGCCTGAGCAGTGAGTGGAATGAGAGCAGCACCAATGCTATAGCTCGAGGATTGTTGTTTTGCTGTGTGCTTGTGTATATAAATGAACCCCTTCTTGGTACTGTGTTTATTTTAATTTCTTACACAGCCTTGCCAAGTCCAAATATCAGTCTTGACTTAACTGTTATCATCCTATGTTTATTAACTGTTTTGAAATTACCTCTTCTAGCTACACCCAACTTCCTTACTCAGCCTAATGCATAATGGTTAATCTAGGGTTTGGGGTTTTATTTGGATTCTAAACATAAACAGCGCTGCTCAGGATGGGGGGAAGACTAATCTGTTGGTTTTACGAGGCAGATTTTTTTAAGTGTGACCTCCATGTGATGGCTTGCTGTCAGCAATTGAAATCTCCTGGAACAGGGCACTTTCCAGGTCTCTAGATGCTGGTGGGCAGATCAGGGAAATGTAACTCAGCTGTGGTGGAACTAGTAGGAGCAGAAGAGGAAAGAGAGGACCCAAGAAAGATGTAGGATTTTTCTCTGCTCTCTAAAAGGGTATATATATTTGCTTTTTGGAAGAGTTTAGTATATAAAGTCTCCATTAGAGAAAACAAATTGGAGCTGTGTACACAGGAAAGTTAGGGGGGAGGGACCTGGAAGGGGGCAGTAGGCTTTCCTGCCTGTAATTACAACACTGTGTCCATGTTGTTTTCATTTGTGCTGGCTAGAGCTTGCTTTTTCTAAGTAGACAATGCTGTGTCTGTCCTAGGATGCGCTGCTCTACTCCTGAGCTCTTTCCTGGGATGCTTCTTGCAGCATGTTGTGGGAGTTACCAGACTGCTAGGGCTGGGCTCAAGCTGGCAAATTCACCTCTGTGGTTAGTCCTGCCAGGAGAATCTCTCAGGCCAGACCTGAACTCTTGCAAAACCCACTTGACTTCTGTAGAGGTTCACAGTGGTGTCTTGTTTAGAAAAAATCTTGAAAGTAGCGTACACCCCTGACTTGAGGAAATCCCAGGAAGCGGTAAATTATTTACACATTGTAGTATCAAACACCTATGCCTCTATCAAAGACATGTGAAATGGAAATTTGATGACTATCTGTGTTTTGTAGAGTCAGTTCAGGCCTGGAGTTCATTGCTAAAGTGCTTCAGTATCACTTTTGAGAGTTCTCTGAATTTCTTTTGTACCGTTGCTGTAATAAGCCTGGGTATTTCAAAATGCATTTGTATTTCTGAGGAGGAGGCAGGATCTACATGGCTGCCATGGGAGGAAAGGAAGGGGATTGTTTCTGATAACTTCAGTTTGTGTTTCCTCATGGAAAGAGCAATTTATGCAATTTGAGTAGCCTGTTTTGAATCCTAATTGTTTAGAACCAAATTTCTCTGGGAGCTAGATTTGCTTACTGCTTCTAAACCACATCTGATGGCATAGCTTTTATAGGAATTACAAGTAGGGATAGTATTTATACCTAACACTGTGGTCTAAGACTTTGTAATTTTTTAATACTTATTTATATGTCTGCATCATGTGAAAGCTAAAAGCATCACTCAAGTGAAATATTCTTACAGCAATTTTCTCTTGCAGCTCTGTTTAGACCTGGCATGAGATACAACTTTTCACTATATGGCTGCAAATCCAGTGGATATCAGTTATTGAAAAACATAACTGGGTATATGAAAGAGCTGCGTAAGTGCACTTTATTGTTCAGGATCTTTACAAAGTGAATTTAGACTGTGTCTATTTTTAGCTCCGTGTTGGCAGAAGAAGATTGAAACCAGAATCCCCATGCAGTACTATTGACTTCTGCTTGTTCTCTGTATATAATTGTAATACATTTCTCCAGTCACTTCCAGTTCCCAGCATGCAATAACCCTGTGTTCTCCAGCTTGTGTGGAGGCACAGGGTGCCACAGAAGTTTGCTCAGAAGACAGTGGTCTTCAGAGTTGAAGGCACAGGCATAATTTGAACCACAGGGATTGGGTCACTTCCACAGGAGAGGAGGCAACTTTTTTGATTTGTCAAGTCAAAGTAAACTTCTGAGCACATTTGGTACAGCTCAGCAAATATAAAAGATGTCCACAACATTCCTGTTTAAAAGCACTTCTTAGACTAGAACTACATCCTAGAGTACAAACCACTTTGAGAAGTGCACTTGTGTTCCCTCCTGTACCAAGTTTACCCCATCCAGCTAACTGCGGTTTGACCCAGGGCTGAGCTTTGATTGCCTGGAGATGCATTAGTGGCTGAATGCTTTCTGTTCCCAGGAATCTGAGCGTGGCGTTACCCTTTAACATTACAACTCTTGTGTGAAGAGTATTGTAACTACAGTACCCGTTTCACTTTGAAGTTTAATGTGTTTTCTGCTAGAATAGTTTGCTTGGAAAACTGAGCTGCTGACATAATCTGAGCCCTTGGAAATGTCATTGTTTATTTCATAGCTAAGGTTGAAGGTGAGGTTAAGGCAATTTTACCAGAAACTCAACTTTCAGTCATTTGCATCTCTGTAAAAATCCTGAACAGTTTCCCAGAAGGCTTTTCCATATGTGTTCTCAACAGATTGGAAGCTTTCAGGGTAAAAAGATAAAGATTTTGGGGGAATAAAAATGCATTGGACATGCAGAAGAAACTCTTTAGGAACTGAGAAATGTATTCACTTTGCACAAGAGCAGAGATTTATTCTAAAACTTCAAATTTGCCTTTGGACAGATAACCATCAAGACAAAATAGATGCATTCTTGCATGAGTTCAGCACTGGTAGGTAGTTACAGATCAATGCCAAATGTCAGGCTAAGTCATGTTACGTGACCTTACACAATATCTGCTGTAACACTTTCAGTGTGGTCCAGGTATTGGAATAAGGACTTGTGATGCCTGCTAAGACTATTTCTAAGCTGAGATAAGGAACGTGGAGTTTCTTTAATTTGAAGAGAAGCTATGCAATCACAGAGTTAAAGCCTTTAAAAGCTAAGCAATTTGTATGCTCTGAATGTTTATGCAATCTTTTGGGGTTTGTTGCAGGAAGAAGGGTATTTACATGTATGGGTCTGTAAGAAGGCTGCCCAAGGAGAGATTTTTCTTTCAGCTTCTGTTAGTAGATAATACTGCAGTAATTAATAGCAATGAGACCGACATACTTGTATCTTTTGTAATATCACCTGCTCAGTCTTTTCACATGTTCTTAAGAGTGAGGGAAACATATTCAGGAAAAAGTTGAACATGCTAGCCCTGAAATAAAACTGATGAAACACTTAAGAGGATTCAGTATTTAATGATAGGGTGGTTTCTTACTAGCTTTCTCCTTCATAATTCTCCCTACAGCTCCAAAACGTGCGCCAAATTTTACTGTAGAAGAAACTTCTTCAGATTCTATATTGGTAAAATGGGAAGACATTCCTATTGAAGATTGTCAGGGTTTTTTAGAGGGATATCGGCTTTCCTTTGCAAAAGGTGAAAAAGATGCTTTAAAGCCTAGACTTTCAGAATCAGGTAAATAAATCTATAGAGTGCAATTTCCTTGCTCAAGCTTTTTTTTTTTTTTAAATAATTTAATTTAACTTTAAAAAAAGATGTTTTTATTATAATTCAGTTGCATTACTTCACTGGCATAATTAGCCCCTGATAGGTGACAAAAGCATTTGAAATAATCAGCTCCTTGTGTGGGTAGCACAGTTGTTTTTTAATATAAGGCAAAAACACACTCCTGTGCTGTTTGGTGCTGTGTAAGCAAGCAGCATTGCTAGGATTCTTTATTTCAGTTTTCCTTTACATAGACTGTTCTTCAGGTTTAATATGCTGACTTCAAGAAAGTCTTGCTAAAGCTGAGGCTGTCTTTGTGAATCCTTTCTTACAAGGTATGCTTTTCTTACTGCTTCCAAACAAACAGGGAATCCAGAACTTAAAGTTAAGAATATCACTGACTTAACAAAAAATTATTTGAAAATACTTGATCTTCAAGGCAAAACAAGTTACCAACTGGACCTACAAGCCTATACTGCTGGTGGGTTGAGCCCTCCAAACAGCCTCTATGTGGTGACAAAGGAGGACTGTAAGTTGAATAACCCTGTTCATTAATATTCTTTAGCACAGGGCCTGTACAATGTATATAAAGCTGAGCTTATTTTGTTTTTTTCTGGTCCCTTTAGGTAGTTTGGGCCTACAGTCTAATTTCTAATTTATTTAGTTGCTTATTTTTAAATACAAAAATTGGTACAGCTCAGGGTGAGGAAAAGATCCTTTCCTGTTACAGCTACCTTGTAGTTCATGGTAATGTATGCAAGAAAAATAACTTCTAAACTTCTACTAAATATGGTGGAGTCTGAACTTAGTCTTCTCAAGCAGCTAGTTGTTTTTGTCAAGTTTCCCATGATGAATATCTGCTAAT
>NW_026114203.1:0-26028 GCF_018139145.2 Gymnogyps californianus | reverse complement strand
CAACAAAGGAGGAGGTAAGAGAGGAGGAGGAGAGGAGAGGAGGAGGAAAAAGGGAAAAAAGGCAACAGGAGCCACAGAGCATGAGGACAAAAAGGCAACATGAGGAACAGGAGGCAACAGGAGGCAACAGGAGGAAGAAGTAGCAAGAGTCAAGTGGAGGCAGAGGAGGAGGAAAAGGAGGAAGCAACAGGAAGCAAGAAGAGGTAACAGGAGGATGATTCAACAGGAGGAACAGGAGCAACAGGAAGAGGAGAAGAAGAGGAGGAAGAGGAGGAAGAAGAAATAGGAGGATGAGGAGGCAACAGGAGGTAGGAGGAGTCAACATTAAGAGGAGGAAGAGGAGGAAGTGGCAACCGGATGCAACAGGAGAGAACGGGAGGATGAAGCAACAGGGGGCAAGAGGAGGCAAGAGGAGGCAAGTGGAGGAGGGGGCAACCCGAGGCAGCAATAGGAGGAGGAAACAGGAGGCAAGAGGAGGCAAGAAAGGGCAACAGGAGAGAAGAGGAGGAGGAGGAGGACACAGGAGATCAGGATGCAACAAGAGGAGGAGGATGCAATGGAAGGAAACAGAAGAGAGAAAGAGGAGGAAAAGGAGGACAGAGGGAGTAACAGGAGGCAAGAGGAGGAGGAGAAGGAGTAGTCAACAAGATACAACAAGATGAAAGAGATACAACAGGATGAAAGAGAACGGAACAGGATGAAAGAGAAGGCTACAGGAGGAGGATGCAAGAGAAAGAAACAGGAGCCAAAAGGAGGAGGAGGAGGAAGAAGCCATATGATGGCAACAGAAGGAAAGAGGAGACAAAATGAGTAGGAGGAAAAGGCAACAAGAGGATCCAGAGGCAACAGGAGAGGAGCAGGAAACGGAGTCACATGAGGGAAGAGAGGAGGAGGGCAAAAGAGGAAGAGGAGGAGCAAAGGAGGCAGGAGGCAACAGGAAGAAACAGGAGAAGCAGGAGGAGGAGGCAACAGGTGGAGAGGCAACAGGATGCAAAAAGGAGGAGGAGGAACAAGAGACAGCAACAGGGCAACAAGAGGAACAGGGAAAGGAGGAGAAGAGGAGAAGAGGAGGAGGGAACAGGGGCAACAGGAGGAAGAGGAGGAGGAGGAGGAGGGAACAAGGGGCAACAGGAGGAAGAGGAGGAGGAGGAGGAGGGAACAAGGCAACAGGAGGAGGAGGAGGAGGCAACAGAAGGAAACAGGAGGAGTAGACAACAGGAAGCAACAGGAGGAGGAGGCACAGGAGGAGGAGGCAACAGAAAGATGGGAGACAAGAGAAGGAGGAGGCAACAAGTGGCAAGAGAAACCAACAGGAGGAGGTAGATGAGGAGGCAAGAGGAGGAAAGGAGTCAGCAGGAGGGAAGAGGAGGAGGAGGAGGAGGAGCAAGAGGATGCAAATGGAGTAGGAGGCAACAAGGAGACAACAAGAGGCAACAAGAGGAGGAGTAAACAGGAGGCAAGAGGAGGAGGAGGAAAATGGAGGCAAGCAGGAGAGGGAAAGAGGCAACAGGAGGAAAGAGGAACCAGGAGGAGAGCAGGAGAGGCAACAGGAGGCAACGGAGGTGAAGGAGACACAACAAGGAAAAAAAAAGGAGGAACGAGGAGAGGCAACAGAGGAATCAGGAGGAGGAGGCAAGAGGGCAACAACAGAAGGCAACAAGAAGAGGGGGAGGAGAAGGAGGAAAGAGGAGGAGGAGGCAAAAGGAGGAAACAGGAGACCACCGGAGGAGGAGACAACAGGAGGCAACAGGAGGAGAAGGCAGAGGAGGTGAAGAAGCAACAGGAGGCAACAGAAGGCAACAGGAAGAAGAGGCTAGAGGAGTTTAGCTGGATGATCAGGCCCAGATGTTCTGGGTATGGAGTCTTCCTGGCAACCAGTCACTAGCAACATCCCTGAGTGACCAGCACTTCGGCCAACACTGGAACATCTTTATTATCTCCCGGTATGATGGGATGGAGCTCACCTTCAGCTCCTTGTGGATGATGGCAAGCTGGGGGAGCCTTTTAGCTACCTCATCTACTTCAACCTGCCTCGAGCAGGAGAGTCAGAGAAGACAGTATTCAAGTCCCTTCCAACCTGAGTTATTCTGTCATGCAATGAGTCTTTCCTTTGGAGAGTTGATTGAAGGTAGAATAGGCAGAGGAAGGAGAAAAGACAGAGAGGCAGAGGAGAGAGAGAAAAATTGCCAATATAAATACAGCAGTTCCTCTGAGCAATGTTTCTCCATTTGAACCATTGGTAACAAAATGTGCTGTGCTAAGTGGCTGCATAAAACTCTTTCCATAGAGCAAGAGAGCATAATCAGCTTGCTAGTACATACCCTTGGTGCTGCTAATAAAAAAACTATGAAAAAATAATGAAAAGTTCATTAAAAACCTAGCAATGCTGGAAATGAAGACTTTTTCAGCTATTACATTGAGTTCTTTTATGCCGAAGTTACAACGTTTTTTGGAAAATCTACATTCAGGGCTTGATTCAGTTATCCACACAGGGGTGGCCACTGCCCTGGGTAGCTGAAGCACCCATGTGTCCCAGGACATATGGGAGCCCTTCTGGAGCACGAGCTGGTATGCAGGCAGAGTACCTCAGGGGTGGTGGAGGGCATCGCCTGCCTCCAGCACTGCTGGCAGGCTGAGCAGGAACCTCTACAGCACAGCAGCACGTGCTTGGCTGTGAGGTCACTCCTGACTGGCCAGCAGTGGGGAGAAAGATACTTGCAGTCTTGAAAGCCATTACAATATTGTCCCCAACAAGATGAAAGCTTTGGGGAGGTCAAGGGTAGCTGGGACGAGAGAGATGGGAGATTTGGGGGAGGGAAGAGGGGTTTGGCCAACAGAGAGGAAAGCTTTTGAAGAGGAAAGATGTGTTCAGGTAATTTTGATGCCACTGCAACACTGACTGTGAAAACATTCATGTTAGGCCTTTACCCTGTTTCTAACCAGGAACCTTAAGCCCTAATCCTCCCCTAAACTCTACCCTTCACCCTGACAGGAATCCACTACTCTAATCCCTAACCTCAAACCTTACCTCTAAACCAAAGCCCAAACCCATAAACTCTTACTCTCACCCTATTACTCACTCTCATTCCTAGCTTCTATCCCTAACATTAAAATGCTAGCCTTGACCCTAACCCTCACCCCAGCCCTACACCAAACCCTAATCCACAAAGCAAGCCCATACCCTAACACAACCAGACGCCCTCAGCAGAACACCAAACCCTCCCCCTAAGCCCAACAGGGCTGAGGTCTTTGTCCTCTTGCCCATGGCAGTCGCCTCTGCTACCGAGGCCTACCAGGAGAAACTTTATTTTGAGGCTCTGGACTTTGTTTCTTCCTCACCCCTTCTTGGGGAGGCTGGGAAGTGTTGCACAGTTTTCCTACACTTGGCATTGCTCATCCTCACATCCCACTGCCCCCAAGAAGAGCCCTGAGCCACTCGTGAGGGACTGGATCTGCCTTCCCAGGGCCTGGGGTCAGGGTTTGGCCTTTCTGCTGCATAAAACAAAGCAAGGGTTTTCTCAGCATTACAGCCACCTGCACAGTGTCTTTGCCTACCTGCAAGCACAGCCTCCAGTTATCTGCTCTAACGAGTCCATGGGGAGGCTTTGCCAGTAATGGCCCTCAGTGGGACCAATCAATGCTTCAAGGTTTTTCTTCTGGCTTTGACTTCTTGAGAGGTTTGTTCAGTCTCCTCTCATCATTGGAGGTTCATGGACTCAGGGCCAAGTACACCATGGGGCTCATTAAAATACAGAAAGGCCTAACGAGCTATTCTCTTCCTGTAATTTTCTTCAGGTCTTCAAGACCTGTACAGCTAATTGGAATCATTTCATAGTAGAGTTAAAGAGGAAGATTTCAAAGTGCACCTAATAAAAATATTTTTTAAACATTCGATTTTATTAATTTCAGTTTAGAGAAGAGGTGAAAGCAGCATTCTCCAATTGATATTGATGCAGAGTGTCTCCTCAGGAGGTCTGGGCAGGCAGGAAAAGCAGTCCCTTGAGGTCTGACACTGTATGGACAACCTTGCTCCTCACCTCCCCAGCCTCCCCATTTCTGTCACTGGCCGCCTGGGACTTGCTTCACTTTGCCTTCCATCAGACTTCTCTGAACTCTGGGAGCTGAATGTTACAGCTCCATTGCCCCATCTCCCACCTGCTTTCCTTAGAGAACTGGCTGCACACAGGCACAGAAGCATTTTTCCTGTTTGCAAGCAAAGAAAAGTAAAGCATGATAAAGTTTCCTAAACAAGAAACACACTCCTGAAGCATATGCTAAGTACAGGATATCTCTAATGAGGTTGCCTTTCTACAAGGGATGATCTTATGAGAAATGTTCTAGACAGACAGACACAAACAGCAGATATAAACATAAGGAAAGAATTGGCTAAAGAGACAACTAGACTACTGAAAGTCAGGCAAGCTTTAACTCCCTGAAGCTCAAAGCAGCAGCATAGGTGAGAGGTATCTGAATGAACAAAGAATAAAGGGAGGAGAAAACTGGAGAATAATGGAAAGGGCCTTTGTCTAGACAGTCTACTGAATGAAATAATGCCAGGCACAAGTATCGGCTGGGAAAGGAGTGGCTGGAGAGCAGCCCTGCAGAAAGGGATCTGGGGTGCTGGTCGACAGCAGGCTCAATAGGAGTCAGCAGCGTGCCCTGGCAGCCAAGAGGGCAAACCGCATCCTGGGGTGCATCAAACACAGTATAACCAGCCGGTCAAAAGAGGTGATTATCCCGCTGGATTCAGCATTGGTGCGGCCTCACCTTGAGTCCTGTGTGCAGTTCTGGGCCCCACCATTTTGAAAGGATGTTAAGATACTTGAATGTGTCCAGAGGAGGGCAACCAAGCTGGTGAAAGGGCTGGAAGGAATGTCCTGTGAGGAGCGGCTGAGGACACTGGGCTTGCTAGTTTGGAGAAAAGGAGGCTGAGGGGCAACCTCATTGCTCTCTACAGCTTCCTGAGGAGGGGAAGTGGAGAGGGAGGTGCTGATCTCTTCTCCCTGGCATCCAGGGACAGGACGCGTGGGAATGGTTCAAAGCTGCGCCATGGGAGGTTTAGACTGGACGTTAGGAAGCATTTCTTTTTCACACCTGGACAACGGGGCTGATGGCTCTCCCAGGGCAGCCCTGGAAGGAGCTGGGACAAGGTGTTCATTCCTCAGGAGCCTGTAATTTGGGTTCCCACCTGCCACTGTGCCTCTGTGCTCTTCTCAGGTTGTGGAGATGGGTTCTTGATGAGCTGGTGGCTCTCCTGTGATGGGCCTGGGAGCAGCTGGGGCAGGGTATTAACTGAGTTACTCCTCCTGCCATTGTCAGTGCCTTCTTTGTGTGTGCAGATGAGCTTCTTATCACTTAACCTAACACAATCCAACAAGAACATAAATCTCCTGAGGCATCTGTATTTGGAGGTTACATACATATGCATTGGTATTGCTTAACATATGAGAGCAGACCATTGGAATTGCTGTCCAGAAATGCACCAGGATTAGGGGAAAAGCTGCATTGTTGCATGGGCAATGGCTTGTTCAGGGCCAGTATCACAGTCTTGTTTCTAAGACTGTAGATGAACGGATTTAAGAATGGGTACAGGACAGTGTTCAGCAAAGCTACAACTCTGTTTGTCTCCAAGGAAACATCTTCTGAAGGACACACATAGAGAGCAATGCAGCTCCCATATGCAATGGCCAAGGTGATGAGATGGGAAGAACAGGTAGTAAAAGCTTTTTCCTCCCAGAGGCTGCTGGACGGAAGTACAAGAATACAGAAAAGGATGCCCATGTAAAATACCAGAGTTAAACATAAGGAACCCAGTATGACCAATGATGATAAAACAGAGTCTATTTTCCAAAGCAGGCTGGTGTCAGAGCAGGACAATTTGAATAAGGGCGAGTTGTCACAAAAAAAATGGTGGATCTTGTTCGAGCCACAGAAAGTCAGCTTGTAGAGGAGGACCAGATGGTAACTCAAGAGTGTGATGCCTATGACCCAAGGCAACAACCAGGTGGATGCAGAGCTGAGGCTTCATGATGGACATAATGCAAAGGCTGGCAGATGGCAACATAGCGGTCAAAGGACATGACAACAAGTAGAACAAACTCTGTAGCCCAGAGCAAATAGAAATAGGACTGGGCAAAGCAGGTGCTTAGTGAGATTGTTCTCCTACCAGAACTCAGGATCACAAACAATTTGATGCTTGTGGAGGATGTAAACCAGATTTCCAGGAAGGACAGATTGCTGATGAAAAAGTACATGGGGGTTTGCAGGCGGTGATCCACACACACGAGGAAGATGATGGTTGCGTTCCCCATCACTGTTGTCAGGTATATGAGCAGAAGGACCAGAGAGAGAAAGAGCTGTAGGCTTTGATCAAGCCCCGAGAAACCCTCTAGGATGAACTCAGTAACTGCAGATTCATTTTCTGCTCCCATGCTGAATTTCAGTTCATCCTGCCGAGACAGGAACATGGCAAAAAGCAAGTGTGATAATTTCACAGTCTGGATGAAAAGTTCGGTCCTTCCTTTTCTGCTTCTTTCCTTTCCCGCAATCTTCCTATATAACACAGAGAGAGAGAGTCCTTCAAGCATTGCTCACACCCTGATTTTTATGTTGTACATTTCAGTTAGAGTCCTCAGAGCATTTCCTGTCTTCTTTCTACCTTTTTCAAACACTCACAAAGGATTCTTTCTCCAGGACAGAAGATTTTAAAGAGGCTGTTAGCTATTTCACCCCATTCCTGGGAAATTCCAAATTCACTCAGACCTATTGCAAACATCTCTCACACCTATGTGCCAAACTCATCTCTTCTATTGCACAAATGCTAAACCAATCAAATCAAATCAAATCAAACCAAACCAAACATGTATGTTGAAAGCTATTCTTTCTACTTTTCAGTACTTGCCTTTTGGACTAGGAATCCCTGAGAATCTGTTGATTTCAAAAGAAGTAATGTCAAGTATCTCTTCTGTAATGCCCTGCTTTCTTCCACAGCTTCTTGCTCTCTGTTTCTTCAGCAAAGGGGAGGGGGTAGAAGAGGGACCAAGTATAACTTGCCTTCTTTAGTACTCGAAATAATGACTGAAATTTATTACGGTTCCACACAGTCTCATCTGACATCCGTCTGCACTGAAATGCCGTTGTTTCGAAACAGCTGCTCATTGCTATGACTATCAAATGTCCTGACCTAAAGGCAGAGCAAGAGAAGAGTGTCTGGAAGAGATTTGTAACCTTTCTTTTGCATGCCAGTTATAGGTTGGGAGGACCCAGCCTCTAGCGTTTTCTCTTGTCTCCACTGACTGCAGAGGGAGCCTTGGGAAAACAAGTTCTCACAGGCACCTGCAGCAAAGTAGATGAAACTCACTATTCAAGTCTCAAATCTCTGATTTATTATTATTTTTAACATCAAAATACTTATCTAACAGAAGGAAGCACAAGAAGAATCTATGCAATAAAGACTGATGTTTTTCCCTTCATCTTTACATTTGTTTGTAGACTAGAAAGGAGCAGAGCAGATGGCTCCAGACCCAGGATGATTCCAAATGCAAGGGGAGGAGAGGGAGGGGAGGAGAGGGAGGGTTTGAAGGAGTGAAACAAAGCTTCTCCACAGACTGTGTTGTCCCCTCAGGCTCTGTCCCAGGGCACAATGGGTAGCACTTACAAGGAGTCAAATGGGAAGTTCAGTATAGGGCAGTGCTCCATGTTTGCATTGACATTTTAGCTTGGGGCTCAGGCTAGTCTTAGATCCCAAATGCCCGGCGGTTCTTTGCCTCTAGTCTGGCATAGGGGAATCTCTGCACTGGGTTCGTCCAGAAAACTTTCTGAGACTAAGCCGCTGGCTGTATTTGAGCAAAAGCTCAAGCTCCGTCACCTACAGCAGTAGGAGCACAGTGAATCAGTGAATCAGAGGTGGCAGTCCCAGTTTCCATTGTCTGGGTCAGTTCAAACACTCAAAGGGTTGTGTCTTCTGACTCTGTTGGCTGACACCTACATTATCTAAAACTGTTCTTCTCCTGAATGCACTTCCTTAGAGGAACCTGCACATTTGCAGACAGCTTACAACAAAGCAGCTTCTCTTCAGGCCTCACATGGTCAAACATGCCGCTAGCATTTGCGATAGTGAGTGAAGAAATAGGATATGCAGGTGAAGGATATGCAGGTGAAGAAGGCCTTATTGTGGCTTTGCACAGAGGTTATCCTCAGGATGATGCATATAATGCAGGCATAAAGCACAGAAGACAGTGTGAAGGAGCTCAGCAACACAGCGGAGGAGAGAGCAACACTCATGTTTCATAGGAGCTGGTGCCCATGCTGGCTGCTCTCAGCAAAGGGATGATGCCGCAGAAGAAGCAGTCTCTACATTGGGCACAGAGGGTCTAATGGCATACAAGATGGTGGGGCTGAGCATGGATGGAGATGCCATTCCCCAGCAGCTAAAGATGAGCATGGAGCACAACCAGGAGTTCGTAAGGACAGTAGTGTGAGGGGTTGCAAATGGCCCTGCAGCAATCGAAACACATCACAACATAGGTTAAACTCAGCTATGCCCAGGAAGACAGAGAACAAGGTCTGTGACTTGTAAGCAGCCGTAGAGATATCTTAATCTCCAACACGAGACTGACAAACATGCTAGGGGGAATGACCAAAGTGAACCAAAGAGCCAAGAAGGACAAGGTGCTGAGGAAGGGATACGTGGGGGTGTGGGACTAGTGGTGGAGCCAAACAATGGCAATGGTGACTGCATTCCCCATGACAGCGAGCAGATAAATCACCAGCAGCAGTGTGAGAAGGAGGATCTTCAACTCTTGAATGACTGAAAAGGCCTTCAGGAAAAATATTCTTGCTATGGTATGGTTGTGGGGATCCATTTTGGTAGCCGGTCAGTTGAAGGTGTGACAAGGGTAACCAATATCATGCTTGGTGGAATTCACCTTGTTACCTTTGTCAGCCTTCCCTTCCCTTTTCTTAGGCTTGCTCTTCCTTCTTGAAATGGGAGACCGGAACTGCATTCTGTAGGGATTCTGCTTTTCTCTCTCTTTTTACTCAATGACATGAAAGAAATATTGATCCAGCCCACTTATCTTCAGACACAATCAATGCCTCTCCAGCCTTGCTGGTTTGCATGGGTGTTCTGGACTGCCAGCTAAGAACCGATATTTTGGCAAAAGCTGTGCGAATTACGTTACATTTGGAATGGTGGTGTAGCTGGCTGTCAGGCCTGTGCCGGTGTGCAACCAGAGCTCTTAAGTCATTAATCCCCTGGGTGGTGCAGGGACTCTCCCATCTCATCATCCACATCGACGAGAGAAGACACTGGTCTGAGACAGTGGATTGACTTGAAACCAAGCGATTGGCTTCAGTCAACCACCTTCAAAATTAACCACCTCCAAAATTAGCCAGAATGAGTCACCTTCAAATTTAACTGTTGGACTGACTGCTGTGGGACCTCTCCAGGTGGGAATTCCAGACAGTCCTAGAGAATGCAGATCCTGCTGTGCCTAGACCAATTCCTGTGCATAAATGTGGTGATTAACATCCTGGGGGGAGAATCTGACTGTTTCACAGATCCCTGTAGCAGTTCCTGCTGCAAAACTGAATACAACTGAGTAAACTGTCATTACTTCTGATGCTTGCACATGCCAGAGAGGACATGCAGGACAACAGGCCAGCTGGATTATAAGAATTCCATAGAACAGTTGTAAGGGGAGTCTCACCTGATCCAGTTGAAGACACTATTGCAAGGACCCTTGCAAAGGAGACTCTTCCAACATGTGTAATTCCATAACTCAATTAATCTTTCCCTTGGAGAGCTCTTCAAAGAATAGGCAGAGGCAGAAAAAAGATGGAGGGGCAGAAGTAGAGACATAAACTATGCCAATACAAATTGAGAAGATCCTCTGAGCAATGTTTCTCCACTCAAACCATTGGTAGGTGTCATGCTTAACCCTGGCCAGCAACTAAGCACCACACGGCCGCTCGCTTGCTCCCCCGCTGGGATGAGAGGAGAATCGGAAGGGTAAAAGTGAGAAAGAAGCTTATGGGTTGAGATAAAAACAGTTTAATAATTGAAAAGAAATTTTTAAAAGAATTCTAAGGAAAAGAGAAAATACAAACAAAGAGAGAAGAAAATAAAACCCAAGAAAAACAAGTGATGCAAATGAAAACAATTGCTCGCTACCAGCTGACAGATGCCCAGCCAGTCCCCCAGCAGCAGCACCCCCACCAACCTCCCCCCTAGTTTTATTGCTGAGCATGACATCATATGGTATGGAATATCCCTTTGAGCAATTGGGCCAGCTGTCCCAGCTGTGTCCCCTCCCAACTTCTTGTGCACCTCCAGCCTACTCGCTGGTGGGCAGTGTGAGAAGCAGAAAAGGCCTTGACTCTGTGTAAGCACTGCTCAGCAATAACTAAAACATCCCTGTGTTATCAACACTGTTTCCAGCACAAATCCAAAACATAGCCCTGTACAAGCTCCTATGAAGAATTTTAACTCTATCCAGCCAAAACCAGTACAGATGCCCATCTACAAGAAAAGCCAGAAGGAGGATCCAGGGACCTACAGGTCTCAGGCTGACCTCGATGCCAGGGAAGGTTATGGAGCAGATCATCTTGAGTGCCATCACACAACATGTACAGGACAACCAGGTGATCAGGCCCAGTCAGCATGGCTTTATGAAAGGCAGGTCCTGCTTGACTAACCTGATCTCCTTCTATGACAAGGTGACCCGCTTAGTGGCAGAGGGAAAGGCTGTGGATGTTGTTTACCTGGACTTTAGTAAAGCCTTTGACACCGTTTCCCACAGCATTCTCCTGAAGAAACTGGCTGCTCATGGCTTGGACGGGTGCACTCTTCACTGGGTAACAAACTGGCTGGCTGGCCGGGCTCAAAGAGTTGTGGTGAATGGAGTTCAATCCAGTGTTGGCGGCCGGTCACAAGGGTTGTTCCCCAGGGCTCAGTATTGAGTCCAGTCATGTTTAATAACTTTATCAATGATCTGGACGAGGGGATCGAGTGCACCCTCAGTAAGTTTGCAGATGACAGCAAGCTGGGCAGGGAGTGTTGATCTGCTTGAGGGTAGAAAGGCTCTACAGAGGGATGCATTGATGGGCTGAGGCCAACTGTATGAGATTCAACCAGGCTAAGTGCTAGGTCCTCCATGTGGGTCACAACAACCCCATGCAATGCTGCAGGCTTGGGGAAGAGTGGCTGGAAAGCTGCCTGGTGGAAAAGGACCTGGGGCTGTTGGTTGACAGCTGGCTGAAGATGAGCCAGCAGTGTGCCCAGGTGGCCAAGAAGGCCAATAGCATCCTGGCTTGTACCAGAAATAGTGTGGCCAGCAGGACTGGGGAAGTGATGTCCCCCTGTACTCGGCACTGGTGAGGCTCACCTCGAATACAGTGTTCATTTTTGGGCCTCTCACTGCAAGAAAGACATTGAGGTGCCGAGTGTGTCCAAAGAAGAGCGATGAAGCTGCTGGAGGGTCTAGAGCACAAGTCTTATGAGGAGCGGCTGAGGGAACTAGTTAAGATCGAGTTAAGATCTGACCCACACTTCGACTCCAGATGAACTTTTCTTTCTGCAAAACCAAGAGCATTTTTCCTTTCACACTTGGGTTCTGATAGTGACTCCCAGACACCTTGGCCACCTTCTTCCTCTACAACACGGCTTGCTTCCAGAGACTGCTCCCCTGACTGAAGGGAGCTGAGGGTCCTCACTGGTGCCCACCCAATGCCGGTGGCAGCTGCAGAAGTGTATCCTGATCAACCTGTGCAGGTACAGTCTGGAGAGCCAGGCCTGGCAAGGACTTAGAGCCCGTTTTGCCAAGTTGCACCATGCTGTTCCTCCGCAAGTTCCTCAGCTCTTGCAGCGTTGAGGCCTATGGTGAGCAGGACCCTGTGAGTCTTGTGCTGCCAGTGGGAAGGAGGAAGCCAGTAAGCCTTCTCCAGCCCATCAGTCTCTCTAGGAGAAGACCCAGGTGTGCCTTAGGCACTCATTCTATCCAGCACCTGGACTCAGATCCTCCTGGTCTCCCCAGTGCATGCACCCAGGCATTGGAGTCCAGGATGTTTGCGGCCCTGCTCCACTTGCTGTAACACAGACCTCGTAACCTACTCACCGGTGAGTCTAGCTTGAAGTTCACTGCCATTCACACATGCCCACTAAGAACAGAGAGTGCACCCCGCCGGAGGTAGTTGGAAATAGGCTCTAATGAGAACACAGGACACAGGCTAGTGACCAAGTGCAGGGCTCCGTCAGAGAAGCCTACTGACTAGAAACCTGTTTACACTCATGTCGTGGTTTAACCCCAGTCAGCAGCCAAGCACCACACAGCCGCTCCCTCACGCCGTCCCCCACCCAGCTCCCGGTGGGATGGGATGAGAATCGGGAAAGAAGGCAGAACTCGTGGGTTGAGATAAGAACAGTTTAATAACTAAAGTAAAATATAATACTAAAATAATAATAATTAATAATAATTAATAATAGTAGTAATGAAAAGGAATATAACAAAAAAAGGAGGGGGGGAGGAAAAAACCCCAGTGATGCACAATGCAATTGCTCACCACCGCTGACCGATGCCAGAGCCGCGATCCGCGCCTCCTGGCCAACTCCCCCTGTTTATATACTGGGCATGACGTTCCATGGTATGGAACACCCTTTGCTAGTTCAGGTCAGCTGCCCTGGCTCTGCTCCCTCCCAGCTTCTTGCACACCTGCTTGCTGGCAGAGCATGGGAAACTGAAAAGTCCTTGGCTGAAGATAAGCGCTACTTAGCGACAACTAATACATCAGAGTGTTATCAACATTATTCTCACACTAAATCCAAAACACAGCACTGTACCAGCTACTAAGAAGAGAGTTAACTCTGTCCCAACCGAAACAAGGACAAATACCTATCTGCCAAGGCAATGCACTGAATCAGTTCTTCTGTGAAATCCCCCAGATCCTCAAGCTCTCCTGCTCACACTCCTACCTCAGGAAAGCTGGGCTGCTTCTCTTTGGTTTTTCTTTATCTTCAGGGTGCTTGTTTTCATTGTGCTGCCCTATGTGCAGATCTTCAGGGCTGTGCTGAGGATCCCGTCTAAGCACGGACGGCACAAAGCCTTTTCCATGTGCCTTCCTCACATGGCTGTGGTCTCCCTGTTTTTGATCACTGCCATGTTTGCCTACCTGAAGCCCCCTCCATCTTTTCACCAGCTCTGGACCTGGTGCTGGCAGTGCTGTACTCGGTGGTACCTCCAGCAGTGAACCCCCTCATCTACAGCATGAGGAACAAGGAGCTCAAAGACACCCTGAAGAAACTGATTCAATTATTCTTCTGTCAGCAGCAGTAAGCTGCACGTGTCTCTTCACAAGTGATTTCCAATGTACCTCAAGAACCTCCTGTGCTTTGGGCATTTTATCTGTGATAACCAAGTTTATCCAGGAATGTCTGCATCCACACCACTTCTCCAGGGGCATGAACCCAGCCTGTCTGACCCAGAGGCCTTTGTACGTGTGTCTGGCACTACGGTACAGCTGGCCTCCCGTCTCACATCTCTGCAATAAAAGGGTATTTCCTCAGGGCCGGTGTCTGGAGGTTGGGCTCTTCTTCCAAAGCTGAAGTGAAGGGCAGGCTGCAGAAACTTCCACTTACAAAGCTGTACTGCTGTGCTCAAGTTCTCCGTGGGCTGAGGGGTGGAGGACATGGGGCCATGTGTTTGGGAATGGGTGGGCTGAGCCTTCACATGTACATGCCCAGTGCCCCGGGACGTGATCTGAATGATCAGCAGGGATCTGCCTGGGATTGTCTCCTTGTGTTTTGGGCACCACCACCCGCCTGCCCTGCAGAGCAGCACAGCCAGCTCAGGGCCCTGCAGGGAGCACAGGGAGGGGAAGTAACGGCTGGCTAGGCCAGCATGGACACACTGCCCTGGGGAAAGGCTCTCTGGGGATGGGGAATTCCTGGAGAAGAAGAAAGAAGCAACTCTGTGCTTACGGGGGAAGAAATTACAAAGAGAAACTTCTTTCTGCATGCAGCAGCTTGGGCAGGCTGTTCTGTCGCAGGGGCAGCAGGAGGAGCCTGAGGAGCCCCTGCGCCAGGAGTCTTGTGCTGCGAGACATTTCCTCCTTGCCTTGCTTTTTTCGTTCAGATACTTCCCAAGTATCTGGTTGCTGCTTTGAGCTTCAGGAAATCAGAAACTTGCCCCATCTTTCACAAGTCAGATTAACTCCTTAATCAGCTCCTTCATTGTGTTTATAGCTATCCCTTCCTATCTCTCTGTCGAAATCAGTTCTTGTACAGCTAGCGCTGTCAGCCATCTCCACCACAGATGTCCTACACTGTCCCATGCCTGCTCCTCTTTCCCTGCAGGCTGTCGACACACTATCCTAACTTCCCCACCTTGCTCTCACCCTCGCATGTTCCTACCTGTACTGATGCCTTTGAAACACAAAGCCATTGGCTCATCACAGACACACCCCCTTACTGCCCTGGTGACCTGTTGCACCATGGCACTCCCCTTCAAGTGACATCTCATTTTTCTTCATGCCCAGTCTCAGACTCTCAAATTTTTCCTTTCTCATGCTCTTTCCTCTACACAGGAATCCATTTCACAACTCATGTGATTCAGCCCCTTAAGTCCATCTTGGCAGACGTCCTCTCAACCTTCTCCAGTTCCTCCCACTCCTGCAAACATGGAGCCCCACACCAGGACACATTATTCCAGATGTGGCCACACCACTGATGAGTCAAGGGGAGAGGTAACTCCCCTGGTCTGAGTGGCCACACTCCTCCTAATTAAGGACTGTATGCAGCTGGCCTTATTCGTGGTCAACATGCTCTACTGGCTCCTATAGCATCCCTTGTAGCAACTATGGCCTTCTCCTCAGGGTCACTCCTCAGCCGGTCACCTCCAAGCTTGCCCTGATACACGGAGCTATTCTGCCCTGATGCAGGACTGGCCACTTCTCCTTGTAAAACCTGGTGAGGTTTCTGTTGGCCAAATCCCAGAGTTTCTCAAGGTCCCCATGAACGGAAGCTTCATTGTGTCAGCTCTTAATGTGTGTCTGTAGGTGGCTCACCCTGTCCTGTGGTGCCTCTAACAAGACGACAGCAGGAGGAATTGCAGGACATGATGGATAATAGAAGGAGGTACTAGTTTAATGGATTTGCTGACCAAAGTCAGAATTCCCAATGCAGCCATCCCAGAAACACCAACAGAGGGCACGAGGCAAGCAAAGCCAGGGCCAGTGGGTAAAGGGAAACCAGGGTGGGTTTCTTGTGTGAGAGGGTTTGAGGATGACCAAAGGGAAGAACTTGGGAGGGGGGAAACAGGGAAGAAGACAGTCAGAGGTGAAGCAAGGGGTACAAGCAGGGCTGTTTGTGGTCACCTTTCAAGTAGCCCTCAATCTGAGCAGGGAAATCCGTATGCCTGGGCACACCTCTGATGTGCCTGTACAGGAATGCACACAGCTTGGGGAGGAAACAGGAGGAATTAGGAGTCTGTGGGCAGTTCCTGAGCTATAATCTCACTCAGATATCAGAGACATGGTCAGATACCTCACATCACTGGAGTGCGGCCATGGATGGAAGCTGCCTCTTTAGGAAGCGTCCTGGTTTCAGCTGGGATAGAGTTAATTTTCTTCTTAGTAACTGGTACAGTGCTGTGTTTTGGATTTGTGTGAGAATAATATTGATAACACGCTGATGTTTTAGTTGTTGCTAAGTAGGGCTTGTCTTAAGCCAAGGACTTTTCAGTTTCCCACGCTCTGCCAGCAAGCAGGTGTGCAAGAAGGTGGGAGGGAGCATAGCCAGGACAGCTGACCCAACTAGCCAAAAGGATATTCCATACCATAGAATGTTATGCTCAGTATATAAACTGGGGGGAGTTGGCGGGGAGGTGCAGATCGTGGCTCGGGCATCGGTCAGCAGGTGATGAGCAATTGCATTGTGCATCACTTGTCTTTTCTTGGGTTTTATTTCTTTTTTTGTTATATTATTATTATTATTATACTATATTTATTCTTAGTTCATATTATATTTTATTTTACTTAGTTATTAAACTGTTCTTATCTCAACCTACGAGTTTTACTTTTGTTTCCCGATCCTCCTCCCCATCCCCTGGGAAGGGAAGGGGTGAGCACTTGCATGGTGCTTAGTTGCTGGCTGGGGTCAAACCATGACAGGAAGGATGGGGAAGGTCAGTGAGGAGGGAAAGTTGTGAGCAGCAGGAAAGCATGGAGCTCCCTAGTGACAGGTGATGAGCCAGATGAGAGCTGATGGGTCAGGATTAGTGGGCAGACCAACGTGGGTGACGTTGTAGTTGGTATCTGCTATGGACCAACCATATTAGGAAGAAGCAACAGATGAGGCCTTCTTCAGACAAGCAGAAGAGCTTCTCATTCGCAGGCCCTGGTCCTCATGGGGGACCTTACCCAGCTGGGCATCTGCCTGAGGGGCAGCACAGCAGGGCACAAGACACTCAGGAGGTTTCTGGAGGGCACCAAGAACCTCCTGAGCATTCAGAGAGGGTGCTGGGAAAGCCAAAGCCCATCTCGCATTCCATCGGGTAATTCAATCTGGATGTGAATGGCATCAAGAGAGGATTCAACAACAATGCCAGCAGTAAAAGGAAGGCTTGGGAAAATGTAGGCCTGCTGCTAGATGGGGCAGGGACCCTGGTGACAGAGAGCACAGAAAGGGCCAAGGTCCTCCACGCCTTCTTCCTCTCTGAGTTTACAGGTAAGACCAACCTTCAGGAATCCCAGGCCCCCAAGACCAGAGGCAAGGAGCAAGGAAGACCTGCCCTTGGTGCAGGAGTCTCAGGAACTTAGGGAACATTTTAACTACTGTGCATAAGTCCTTGGGACCTGAGGGGATGCACTCATGAGTGCTGAGGAAGCCAGCTGATGTCATTGTAAGGCCACTTGAAATCCTGTTTGAAAGGTCATGGTGATTTGGTGAGGTTCCTGAGGACTGGAAGACAGCAAATGGAAATCCTCTCTTGAAGCAGGCAAGAAGGAGGATGCGGGGAGCTGTCAGCCTGTCTCCCATTATACCCCTATAGACAAGCTGAGCAAGTATGGACTAGATAAGTAAAAATGAGGTGAACTGAGAACTGACTGAATGGCTGGTCCCAGAGGCTTGTGTCCAGTGGCACAAAGTCCAGCTGGAGGATAGGCACCAGGGTCCCATTCTATTCAACCTTTCATGACAGTCCTGGATGATGGGACTGAGGGCATCCTGAGCAAGCTTGTGGATGATAGAAAATTGGGAGGTGTGCTGGTCTCGGATGGGATAGAGTTAGTTTTCTTCATAGTAGCTAGTATGGGGCTATGTTTTGGATTTGTGCAGAAAACAGTGTTGCTAACACAGGGATGTTTTAGTCACTGCTGAGCAGTGCTTACACAGAGTCAAGGCCTTTTCTGCCTCTCACACCAACCCACCAGCGAGTAGGCTGGGGGTGCAGAAGAAGCTTGGAGGGGACACAGCTGGGACAGCTGAGCCCAACTGACCAAAGGGATATGCCATACCCTATGATGTCATGCTCAGCATAGAAAGCTGAGGGAAGAAGAAGGAAGGGGGGACGTTTGGAGTGATGGTGTTTGTCTTCCCAAGTAACCATTATGCGTGATGGAGCCCTGCTTTCCTGGAGATGGCTGAACACCTGCCTGCCATGGGAAGTAGTGAATGAATTCCTTGTTTTGCTTTGCTTGCGTGTGTGGCTTTTCCTTTACCTGTTAAACTGTCTTTATCTCAGCCCACGAGTTTTCTCACTTTTACTCTTCCATTCTCTCCCCCATCCCAACGGGGGGGAGGGAGTGAGCGGCTGTGTGGTGCTTAGTTGCCGACTGGGTTAAACCACAACAGGAGGAGTGGCTGATACAGCTGGTTGCACTGCTGCTCTGAAGGACCTGGGCAGGCTGGAGAACTGGGCAGAGAGGAACCTCATGAAGTTCAAGCAAGGGAAACACAAAGTCCTGCCCTGGGCAGGAATAACCCCACGGACCAGTACAGGCTGGGGGCTGACTGGCTGGAAAGCAGGTTTCGAGAGAAGGACCAGGGGGCCCTGGAGGGCAACAAGCTGCCCATGAGCCAGCAGTGTGGCTGTGTGGCAAAGCAGGCCTACAGCCCCTGGGCTCCATTCAGGAGCGGTTTGCCAGCAGGTCGAGAGAGGTGATCCTTCCCCTCTAGTCAGCACTGGGGAAGCCCCATCTGGAGTGCTGTGTCCAGTGCTGGGCTGCCCACTACAAGAGAGACATGGCCTTACTGCAGCGAGTCCAGCAAAGGGCCACAAAGATTCTGAAGTCACACAAGCATCCTTCAGGAGGAGAGCCTGAGAGAGCTGGGACTTTTTAGCCTGCAGAAGGGAAGGCTCATCACACATCTTATCAATGTGTATCAATACCTGATGGGAGGGAATGAAGAAGAGGGAGCCACAATCTTCTCCCTGCTGCACAGTGACAGACAATGGGTAGAAACTGAAGCACAGGAACTTCCATCTCAATACAATAAAACACTTCTCTACTGGGAGGGTGGTTGATCACTGGAACAGGTTGCCCAGAGAGGTTGTGGAGTCTCCATCCATGGAAATATTCAAAACCCAGCTGGATCCTCTACTGGGAAACCCGCTCTAGCTGATCCTGCTTGAGCAGTGGGGACTCGACTAGGCGATCTCCAGACATACCGCCAAGAAGGGTCAGAAGGGACCCATGGAGGTGTCTAGTGCTACTTATCTGCTCTGAGCAGGGAGAACATGTCAGCTAGAATGCATTGGTCAGTGCTTTCTCCAGTTGAGTTTTGAAAACCTCTGGGCCCCAGCCAGTACTAATCAACTATCAAGGTGATTTTTTCCCGTTAAACCTCATTTGAAATTTCCCTTCCTGCTTCTTGTCCTCATTGTCTCTTGTCCTCTCTTTCCCTTCCTGACTGTCAGATCCTCACCCCTACTCTGACCAAGGACAATCACAACCTACTCTCCAAATGTGGCCTCACGGATCCCCTGTGACTGCAGCCAGCATGTGGTGGCCAGCTCCAAGCAGAGACGCTCACTGGGGGTCCCTGCAGAGGCTCAGCGAAGGCCATGTCAAGACGCCAAGCACCTAACACCGAGGAACTATGGCGGAGCCTGTGGGCTGACACCGGACAGAGCTGGCGGCAGAAGGGGTGAGCAGAGAAGTCCTCCAGCAGCTCCTCTGCATACCTGGTCAGGGAGTAATGCACTTGGTGGTGCTCCTGAGAGAAGATGCTGGCATGGGAGGGGAAGTACTAGAGCTGCGGTGCAGGGCACTGGGGCTCAGAACTAGGTCTGGGGCTCCCAGCAGGCAGTGCCAGTGGCTGCAGCCCCAAGAGAGCTCTGACCATGGAGAGAGCAGCAGCGAGTCTCGTCCAACTCTGGAGAGCTGCTCTGGCTGCAGAGGGGCAGCTGGGAGTGCTGGGGTCAATCTTGGCTGCCCTGCACCTCCCACCCCAGGGTGTCTTTTGAGTCCCCGGAGCAATCCCACTGACTGGGGTGACAGCCCTGCCTGCCTGGGAATGGAGGGGAATTTGGGGTTTCCATCAGCTTCTTGGAGGGTCATGGCTTTTGTTCAGATCCCTGTCTTGTCCCTGGGCTGGCCCAGCCCTGCATCCCCACAGGTGGCCCCAGAGCTCTGCCCTGCAGGCACCACTCAGGACAGAGTGCATTCAGGCTGGGGAAACATCCTCCTGGCACACTTCCCACAACAGACCTCAGTGCCCGTTCCCCTGTGGCCGTCTGGCTTTGACTGCTCGCCCCAGCACCCGACCCCTTCCCTGCCTTGGCCATGGCCCACGTGAGGCTTTGCAGACAGCCCTGCTCTGGGGTCTGCCAGGCTCTGGGCATGTCTGAGCCCATGCAGGTCTGGGTGTTCCCCAGTGCACACACTGAGCCCAGCAAGAGGACGGGGCTGGTCACATTTCAAAGATCAGCCCTCAGCTGGACCATGGTGAATGGCCAGGGCTGGAAATGGCTGCTAGGGGGAACTAGGACTGGGGGTGACTTTGGGGTAAGGGACAGCGCATGGGGTGGAGGAGGCTGTGTCAAGGACATGTGCTGGGCACAGAGACTGAGGGACAGCAGCAAACTCACAGGGCTGCTGAGTCATGCTTCCTTCAGTGCAAGCCCTGACGCAGGGTCCCAGCCTCCCTTTCGATGCCACCCTTGAGGAGGGGCGATGGCACTAAGAGATGGGTAGTTGTGAGCACCGCCCTTCTTCATCCACTACCCAGGCCTGGTGGAGCACCAGGACAGTGAGGACTTCTGCCTCTGCACCATGAACATGCTTTAGGGCACCCACAGTCTGGGCATTGTCTTGGATTAGGTGAACGCTGGTATTTTTGTCTCTGAGGCAATTTCCAGCCTAGGTCATCTCTGTTCTGAGCTCTCCCTAACCCTCTGCTGATCTACCTGGCTGTTCCTGGCCCCTCCCCATCATCCCTGCAGGGCCCAAGCTGGCGGTGCTGCTCTGCAGAGCCATTTGGCTGTGGTGCCTGGGGTCACAGGGTGACTCCACACTGGCCTTGCTGGTCAGGGTGGGAAGCAGCTCCAGCTGGATGGGGAGCACTGCTGCTAATTCCCCAGTGCACTGGGGAGATCCCAGTTTATTACAGAGAGCCTGTGGGGGAGTCAGCTCCGCCCCAGTGTTAGACACACTCTTACACAGGCTCCAGGTGAGACAGAGCAGGTTCATGCCTCTGGACAAGTGAGACAAATCCAAACATTTGTCTGCGAACATGATCACCACAAGTAACAATACTGATAAAGCTAATGCTAATGAGACTGGTAACAGTAACGATGATACATCAAAGCACCCATTTGGGATGGGATATCCTGGGAGAGGGATGGGAGTTTATCACTATTGCAAAACCTTTCATGTAAGCCCTTTCCTAACTGCATCCTTGAGCTCCTGGTTCCTCATGCTGTAGATGAGGGGGTTCACTGCTGGAAGCACCACCGAGTGCAGCACTGCCACACCAGATCAGGGATGGGCAGGAGATGGAGGGGGCTTCAGGTGCTGAGAAACAGGGAGACCATGGCCAGGTGAGGAGGCACATGGAAAAGGCTTTGTGCCGTCCCTGCTCGAGGGGATCCTCAGCACAGTAGTGCAGATTTTCACACGAGACCCAGGAGGGTCCCGTAGTGGGTTTTTGAGAAGGGTTGTGCCGTCTTGAAGCGCACGGAGGCGGGAAAGTTCTTAGCTCAGGCACAAACACTGAAGCTCTGACACCACAGGGACCCGTTATCTGACCACGGCGCAAAAGAAGCATTTTTACCTCACCACGTGCCTTCCTTGTGCTTATTTGGTTCATTGCCCTGGACACGCCAGGAGCACAGGCACCACCGGTACTGCAGGTAAGACGTGAGCAATGCCCTGCCCACCCGCTGCCAGCTGCCTGAGGGGCCATTTGCCCCGGAAGTCACTCCCTCTACTGGTCACGTGCTTTGTGGGGATTGCCTGGAAGGAGCGGCCCCCCTTCTGCTTTACCCGGAAGTACCTCTGACCCAGAAGGCCCTTCCCCCCATACCAGGGGCTGCCATTTTGGTTTGGCTGCCATTTGGGGGGCTGCCATTTTATGAATGGGGGCTGCCATTTTATGGGAGTGAGCTGCCATGTTCTTAAACATCATACTGCTCTGTGCTTGGCTGACAGCCACTGCTTGCCAGCATCAAACCCACGTGTTCTCAGGAAGTGCTATGATTGGCTGGCAAAAGGAGCCTCCCCTCCCCGTGCACCCAGAAGCACATCAGCAAAGGAAGCCCCCTGTCATTACGTACAGGGAGGCCCACTTTTCGCAGCCTCATTCCCCACATGTTTTCATGCTGCATTGTGGTTGGGTGGCAGCCATTTTTTGACACCATCATACCCACATGTTCTCATGCAGCCCTGTGACTGGCTGCCTGCCTGCTTTGGACAAGGAAGTGCTCAGATATAAAAATATATACTTGTATTACAAGATATATATTTTTAAAATATATATATATGAGTGTCCAAATATATAGAAATATATTTTTATTTATTTATTAATAGATACAATATTTTAAATATATATACCTTTCTATACATGTATGTATGTGTATACATTTATATATCTATATAAATGTATATCTATGTATTTTTATATATATAAACATTATAAAGCCAGAGAAATTAAATATATAGCCATTATCATATAGGTATGAAATGGATGAAACCTTCTTTAATAAGAGCTAATGAATGAAGAATTAGAGTTTAAATGTGAATAGAAAGAAAAGTACAAGGTGGGTCGAGGTCCCCCACTTTGCCGGGCTGCAGAAGAAGCCCAGACATGTCTGGGTTGGGGGAACTTGTCTGGGTTGGAAAGAAGAGCCCAATCCTGGGAAGTGGCCTAGGAGGCCCCAACATCCCAGACCAGCCCAGCAGGATGGCCACGCAGGGTTACTGGGGCAGCCTCTGAGCTTTTCTCGGTGCTGCAAGACACAGGCAATGCTGTCTGCCAACATGGAAAACCAGGACAAAATGCCAACTTCAGAAGAATATGCGCATGGGGACAATATAGCAAAGACCCTAAGAGGATCTCAGAAAAGACCACGTGAACCAGAAGAAACAGCCAGTGAGCCCATGAACTGCAAAGTGGATTTTGAGGTGCCAAACAGAGAGGTAGGGTGGTAGTGGGGAACTCCCTTTCCCCATGGGTGTGGGGGTCTCACAGCTACCTGCAAGACCACTGTGTGGTGCAGATTGGTGCTATTTAGATTTCCTTGTCTTTAGGTTGATAACCTGATGGAATGTTTCAAAAAGCTCTGGCTGAGTGAGTGAGGGGAGAAGTCAGGAGTGTGCTGGCACCTGTCCAGGTCCACCTGAGCCACACCAGCCAAAGCCAGTGTGCTGTGTGTATGTCATGTGAAAGGATGGGGAAGGGGGTGGGGTGGTGGATGTAATGTACATTTGTATTGAATACTGTAGGACCTGAGCAGGATGCAACTGGTATGGAAGAAGGGGTGGAGATTGTACTGGGTGTGGCTGGGACGGAGTTAATTTTCTTGTTAGCAGCCGCTATGGTGCTGTGCTTTGCCTTGGTAGCCAAAACAGTGTTGAGAACACACTGACATTGGAGCTATTGCTGAGCAGTGCTTGCACAGCATCAAGGCCTTCTCTCTTTCTCACTCGCCCCCACAGCGAGAAGGCTGGGAGGGGACAAAGCCAGGACAGCTGACCCCAGCGGACCAAAGGGATATTCCACACCGTATGACGTCATGGTCAGCAGTAAAACTGGGGAGGGGGTGTGTGTTCTTTGCTCAGAGACTGGCTTGGCATCAATCTCCTGCTGTGAGTGATTACTTCTCCACTTATTAAACTGTCTTTATCTTGACCCATGAGACTTTTTTCCTGGCTTTTGCCCTTCCAGTTCCCTCCCCCATCCCGCTGGTGGGGAGTGAGCAAGTGACTGGGTGGGGGCTGCCACATGGGGTCACCCCACCACACGAGCACAGAGCAAATAGGTTGGTATGTGCTTGTGAGGTCACTGGTGCCTGAGTAGATCATAGGCTGGGAGCTGGCACATGGCCTGTGGAAGTGTTGTGAGATTCCTGATGCCTGAGTAGCTGATAGGCCAAGAGCATGCACATGGCTTGTGTTGGAGCTTGTGAGGTCACTTGTGCCTTGATATCTCATAGGTGAGCAGATAGCAAGTAGGTGGATATGTGGTGGTCAGGTCACTGGTGCCTGAGTAGCTGATAGGGAGAGGGAGACACATGGCTTGGGTATGTACTTGTGATGTCACTCTTGGCTGAATAGCTGATAGGCCTTGATCAGGAGCATGGCCCTTACAGGTGCTTGTGAGGTCACCGGAGGCAGAGTACCTCAACAGCAAGGACATGGCAAATGGGTGTATAGGTTCCTGTGAGGTCACTGTGCCTGAGAAGCTGATAGGGCAGGAGCAGGCATCTGGCATTCTACTGGTTTTGCTGGGATAGAATTAACTTTCTATTTAGTGAAATAGTGAGTGAGCGACTGTGTGGGAGGTAGCTGCTGGCCGGGTTAATCCACAACAGGTATGTGTAGGTTTTGAGGTCACTGGTGCTGAGAAGCTGATAGGCAGGAGCAGGCCCATGGCTTGTGTCTGTGCTTCTGAGGTCACTCATGCCTGAGTAGCTCACAGGCCTGGAGTAGGCCCATGGCATGTGTAGGTGCTTCTAATGTCACTGCTGCCTGAGTAACTGATAGGGCAGGAGCAGGCCCACAGTTTATGCAGGTGGTTTTGAGGTGATTGGTGTCTGAATAGGATAGGGGAGCAGGCCAATATCAGCTGTAGATGCTATGGCATCACCTGTGGCTGAGTAGCAGATAGGCCAGGAGCATGCACATAGCTGTGTATGAGCTTGTGATGTCGCTGGTGCCTGAGTAGCTGATAGGGCAGAAGCTGGCACATAGCTTGTGTAGGTGCTTCTGATGTCACCAAGTCAATATTTAGACCACAACCAAATATGGCTTTTGGAAGAACCATCGTTAGCAGCAGCAGTCCATACACTGCACACACACGTGTGACAGTGTAACAACTCATGAGCACACAGCGGTTGCAGTAGGAGGGGTGTGAGGTCACCGTCAGTATAACCCATGAGCACACAGCAGTGGCCAGGAGGGTGTGAGGTAACGTCACAGATGACACCCCAGTCTGTGGGACTCGGTGCAGAGCAGCCGTGTGCCCCATCAGAAGGGCAAGACAGGGAACGGGATCTGCCGTGCCCTGTGTCTGCGAGGCCGAAGGAGCAGCCCCTGCAGCCCTGGCTGGAGCAGTCGGGGTGGGGGTGGCTCAGGGGCACCGCAGGGATGTGCCTGGGCACGGTGCCAGAAGGAAACCACAGGCTTCCTGCCCGGGCGCTGTGGGGGAGCACGGGGAGCGCTGTGAGACCACGTGGGCTGTGGTTTGTGCACCTGCAGGCTGCAGCTCCCGAGCCACCCGGGGAATAACGGCCCCTCGGTGACATGTCAAGAGGCAGGGATACATCTGAGCCTCTGGGCTGCGTGTCTGCTGCCAGGGCAGGGACATGTCCCAGCTCCAGCTCATTTCAAGGGACCTTCCATGGGGCTCTCCAGGGAGGAACAGGCAAGCTAGCACTCCTGGGATGGGGCTCTGGCCTGAGCTAGGATCCTTTCCCAGCTGCTGCTCCAGCACAGCAGGATCTGAAGCAGGGGCAGGGGCTGTTTCCTTCCCTTCCTGACACAGCTCCTGGTGCAGTCCCAGCCCTGTGGTTCCCATGGCACGGGGATGGCTGGACACTCGCACCTTGGGCTGTTGGATGTGCCCGGTATAGGAGATGCTCAGTGCTCCTGGTCCACACAGCAGGGTTCAAGGCGTGAAAAACCCGTTTTCCCCCACTACAGCCAGCCCTGTCCTGTGACGCACCGCCACCACAGTGACGTGACACCTGCAGTGGAGCCATCCCTCATATATGGTCATGAATGGCGCTGGAGCAGTTCATTGGAGGGCTGGGCTGTGTCGGAGGGGAGATAGCTCCCGATAATGTCTAAAAAGGTGCTGCTGCTTTGATTGGCTCCTCCTGTAGCTGGGCTGGCATCTGCAGAGATATATTGCCCTCTCGTCATCATTGTCCCCATGAGTCCACAGGAGCTGTGGCAGGGAGTGTGGCGCAGCAGGGATGTGCTGGCAGGGCAGGAGGCTCAGGATGGGCCGAGAGGGAGTCCTGTCCCCTCAGATGCTGTGGCTGCTGCTCTGGGTACAGCTGTGCAGGGGTAAGTGCTGACTGCCTTGTCCCACAGCCCAGGGCCAGGGGCTACCAGGGTGGTCATCAGGATCCGCCTGGGAATGGGGTTTCTTTGCAGGTGCTACTGAGACGAGGGGCAGAAGGGGCTCAAGTCCATGGAGCCTGTGCCTTTCCCTGTGCCCATGCGGGTGGGAGAGAGTATCTCCTTTTCCAGGGCTCCAGTGTTTAGGGCAGCCTGTGGCTGGCTGCATTCACAGACACCCTCTCGTGGGGTACCCCCTGTTGCCCAGCACTGTGCCTCTGGAGCCAGTGGTGGCCTAGCTGGTGA
>NW_026114202.1:1893601-1971766 GCF_018139145.2 Gymnogyps californianus | reverse complement strand
CACACCTCACTCCACGTTTCTGCGGGCAGATTTCAAGCCCATCTTCTCCACACTTTAAGGGTACTTTAAAGGGTAAATATTTTAATTTTTTTTTTTTTTCTACAGTTCCGTACGGTTGCAAGGTGAAGAACATTTTCTAGGCATGAATTATTGATGAAGCCCTCCCAGGCACGCCAGCCAACGTGCATATTCATCAGGCAGCCGGTACATTATTCATGAGACGTTCACTTAAATAGGGAAGAGCACAATGATATTGTTGATTGAGATGCCTGAAAATGAGCTTGAAAAAGAGAGCTGTGCCCTCAAACTCCGGCCAAAATACAGTCAGAAAGTTCATCAAAATCACAAAAAAGGGGGAATTCTACACTTTAAGGGGGTATCTTTGTTGTGGTCCTTTCATTGCCATCCATACACACTATTTTTTTAAACAAGACTTTACACATAGAACTGCTAGATTGCATCATACCTTCTCTACGCACAGCTCCAGACCTCCGACCGCACCTTCCGCTGGCAGATCCATCCTCAGCAGGCAACACCTGCAGCAGATTTTTATAACAGTATTTAGGCCCCATAGCTCATCCCAAATCCATTCAAGATTATCACGAGAAACCTCACTCTCCTCCTTTAACCCCACGATGTTTTTAAGCCGAGCTAGATGCCAGAGCTTTGAACAGGGCTGGTATTTAGAGTGGGGACTGCCCGCTCCTGCAAATGCGGGCCTAAATATAGAGAGTGCATGTATTAAAGAGGTGTTTTATTTCCATAAATCTACTGAGGTTTCTCCTGTGCTGGTGCTGGATGAAGGGGAACGGGGAGGGGCAGAACAAGCCTGAGAAACGCACGTGCCTGACCGCATCTTCAGCTTCTCGGCAGCGTTTTGGCTACACTTACGGCAAGAAGGGGAAGACCACAGTCCCTTCGGAAAGGAACCTGTTCTTTACGTGCCCCGTGTGTGTTGGGGGAAGACCACGCTGAAGCCAATGGGTCCCATGGCAGGATGTTGCCCCCGAAAAGGAGGGTCCCTAGGGGCTCCCTGCCACAGGGAGGCAGAAAGCGGGGTCCTGCGGAGGGCCCCGGGGAGGACTCGGGGCTTGTAACAACAACCACAAGGACACGGTTTAGAAGAACCAACATAACCCGGAGCGCAGGCGGCAGTCACCGTTAGCACAGTCACTGTGCTAACGAGCAGCTCTGCCTGCTGACGCTTCACAGAGTCCTTAAGGCTTAATTAAGCTTAACGATATTTGGAGGTTACCAACCATTTCCATTGATCTTTTATGCATGAACTCAGAGGCAGCTTCTTTTGCTGGGTGCAATTCAGGAGGAAGCAGGGAGAGAGCTGGGGGCTCCCTCGCCCACCAGTTTCCCCAGTGCTGTCCCAGGCCCCGGGAAGGCTCCTGCCTGACAGGACAGGCAGCTGGGCTGGGGCACCCTGCATTGCCCCTGGCCGTGCTGGGGACCCCCACCTCACCTGTGGGCCTGGAAGGGCACCCCTCTCCCCCTAGACCCTGCTTACGGTCCCCCCTCAATGCTGGGGCCTGCCTGGGGACCCCACCACTATACTAGGCCCTACCCAGGCCCCCCTTAGGGGCTGCTGAAGGCCCCCCTCACCCCCGGGCCTCCCCACTGCTCCAGGCCGTGTCTAGCCCCCCCCCCAGGCCCTGCTTAGGGGCCCCTTCACCCCTAGGCCTGTCTGCTCCCCGCTCCTGCCTGGGGACCCCTCCACTCTAGGCCCCCCAGGCCCTGCTCAGGACCCCCTTCACCCCTGGGGCCTACCTAGAGGTCCCCCCCAGGCCTTGCTTAAGGACCCCCCCCTCCCTCAGCCCTAGGGCCTACTGCCCCCCACCTGCCTCAGGCCCTGGGACCCCTCCCTCCCCACTAGGCCCTCCCTGGACCCCCCCACCCTCGGGTCTACCTGAGGCCCCCTCCCTCTCCCAGGGCTCACTCAGGACCACTCCCCCCCCACCCAGCAATGCCCCGCCTCCCGCGGCCCCTTTAAAGCGCGCGGCCCCGCCCCCGCGCGCGATGACGCCGCGGCGCGCGCCTGCGCGCGGCGCCCGCTTCCTGCCCCTCCCCGCCCCTGCCCCCCCCCCACCCCTCCCCACCCCCTCCCGCGGCCCTCCCCTCCCGCAGCGCCGCAGTGACACCGAGCAGGAAGCGCGCGGCGCGGGCAGAGCGGGAGCCGCCGCCGCCGCCGGAGCCAGCGCCGCCCCGCCGCCGCCGCCATGAACGGCAAAGGCAAGGACGGGGCCGCGCCCCCCCCCCCCCCTTTACCGGCAGCCCCCCCCGGGCCCGGGCCTCCCCCTCCCCGGGCAGCGCCGCCCTGGATCGCGGCGCCTTTAAGGGCGGCGCCGTAGCGTGACCGCGCGAGCGGGTCGGGGCCGCGCGGGCGCCGGGCGGCCAATGGGAGCGGGGCGGGGGGCGGGCGCCGGGTCGCCATGGCGCCGCGCGCCTCGGGCCGGCCTTAACCCTGTGAGTGCCGAGCGCTTGGGGGGATCCCCCCCCCCGTGACGTAGGGGGGGGCTGCTGTCGTAGGGGGGAACCCACGCGTGACGTAGGGGGTCCCCATTCCATGCGAGGAGGGCGAGCTGAGGTGGGGGAGACCCCCCCGCTGACGTAAGGGATCCCCCGGATGACGTAAGGGGACCCCAGTAGGTGTCGGGGAGTGAGAGGGACCTCCACGCGTGACGTAAGGGGGACCCCATTCGATGAGGGAGGCGCTGAGGTGGGGGAGACCCCCCGCTGATGTGGGATCCGCCAGATGACGTCAGAAGGGACCCCATTTTATGGCAGGGTGCCGGAGACCCCCGGGGCGATGTAATGGGGGGCCCGTGGGGGGTGGGGGAGAGCCCCTGCACCACGGGGGGGACCCTTGCGTGGTGTATGGGGGACCCGCTGCCTGCGGGGGCAGCTGGGGGGTGCCCCTGGGTGACACCGGGGACCCCCTGGCTGACGTAGGGGGAGGGCCCACGGCCGGGGGGGGTTGGAGTGGCGAGACCCCTGCGTTACAGGGGGGGACCCCGGCCGGGCCCCCCTTGCATGCAGGGGGAGTTGGATCAGGGGGACCCCCCAGGGGACAACATCGGGGGCAGCTGGAGGGCTTGAGACCCCCCACAGGCCCAGGCGGGGGGGGGGCCAGGGTAGGGCACCCATGGTGGCTGCCGCGGCCTCTGTGGCCTAACGGCTCTGTCCGCAGAGGGGGGGGGCCCAGGCCGGGGCAGAGGTCTGGGGACCCCAGCACCCCGTCGGTCCCGGAGGAAGGGGCCGAATTGGGAGCTCGTGAAACCCCCTGGGCTTCGTCAGAGCAGAGGCGATTTCCGCCCAACGTGGCCGGGAGATCGGCCCCCTCCGGCCGCCGCGTCGGGGGGACGTGGGAGAGCGCTCGCCCCAACGCCGCCTCGTCTGGGCCCCCCAAAACCGCGGAAGGCCCCGGGGCAGGGGGCAGGTATCAGGCTGCTTTGGTTTGGTTTCGGTTCAAGAATTTGCGAGTCTGAGCACTGGCGTGGCGACCCAGAATAATTTGGTTTATTATTATTATTGTTTTTCTTTGCCGGGCTTCCTGCCTTCTCATTGCTCCCAGTTCCGGCAAAGGATATTTTAACTCTCGGTTTTGTTTTTGCCACGGACTGAAGTGCCGAAGTGTGGGCAGGGACAGCCGGGCGTCTGTGCTCGGCGGGGACGGCGGGGGCGATCGCCCGGGCAATACTGCGAGTTAATTGTGCAGGGACGCTCCTAGAGCCGATACTCCCTTCTGCTCACGTGATAATTAAGAAACGGAACTTTCCAAAGAAAATAAAAAAAAGGCCCAAACTCGTCAGCGTCCCAAACTCGTCGGCGTCCCGTCCGGCTTCGTTTCTGCCTGGGGCGAATTCTCCTCTTTCTTGCAGGACAATATCCCACCCAGCCGTCCTACCCCGTCCAGTCCCCCGCCAACCCCGCCGTGTACCCACAGACTATGCCCCTGCCGCAGCCGCCGCCCTACACAGATGCACCTCCTGCGTATTCCGAGGTAGGCGGGACGCTTCTCTGAAGGCTTTATTTTCTTCTGGGGCCCCTCCCAAAGGAAAAAAAAAAAAAAAAAAAAAAAATCTCTGAATAAGTTTATAGCTGCAATATTTCTTTTTTTTTTTTTTTTGCCCGGAAGGACTTGTTTGCTGCTCGTATCACTGGGCGGCGGTCGGTCCCCAGATTCTCTTGTACGAGATCTGAATCATCCGCTCAAAGTGACAAAGGTTCAAAGCTGCCCCTTGAGTTAAGATGACAAATGTACCTCACCGGTAGCTGTAAAACACATCTCCGATAATCTCTCGTAGTTGGATTCTTGCAGGCAGCGGGGGAAAACTGTCCTTTTGGCGTACCCCGAAGTAAACGCTCAGGGAAGGAGATTCCCTTGCGCAAGCAGGAGGGTGAAAGTCTACGTCGGGGCTAGTGCTTCGACAGCAAGGCTGAATAAACAACTGGGTGCGGGGAATAGCAAGTCTCTAAACTTGCTTGCACGGCTTTTTTTTTTTTTCCCCAGCTTTACCGTCCCAGCTTCGTGCCTCTGGGGGCTGCCACCGTACCGACGATGTCTGCGGCATATCCGGGCGCTTCCGTCTTCCTGCCCATGGCTCAGTCTGTGGCCATGGGTCCAATCGGCTCGTCGGTCCCGATGGCGTATTACCCCGTGGGACCGGTTTATCCTCCGGGCTCGACAGTCCTCGTTGAAGGTGGCTTTGATGCTGGAGCAAGGTTTGGGGCTGGTGGAACAGCCAGCATCCCTGTAAGTATAAATGTGTCCTCAAAACCCTGCGTGCTTCAGCGTCAGAGGTTCGCAGACAGTAGCGGGGGAGAAGATGTCCTTTGTTTTCTGAGAAAAACATGTTTCTTACCCGATCCGTCATTTGGGAGAAGAGTACGCTCCTACTTTCATGCTGAGGGTTTGCTGTCTCTGGCCAGCCTGCGGCTCTGGAGCCACGTAGGCTCGCAGGTGGTTCTGGCTCACAGCAAAACCATCGCGTGGCCAGTGCTAGCCCCAATTTGGCCTGGGGGCCATGGTACAATGCGCTTTGGGGGGAGGCAAGCCGGTAGGGCTGCTTAGCGACCTGACTTTCCCTGGCCCCAAACGCAGACTTGGCCTCTTTCCGTGCCACGGTGGAGCTGTGGGAGGTTCCTGCTCTCCCGGACTTTCCACCTGTGGCTGGCGAAGATCTTGTTCCACGGCTCACGGGCTCCTCTGCATGGGCAAAAAGCCAGGGTCAGCCGTATGGGCTGCGGGCTCCCAAAAGAGAAGGCAGGGCCCGGACGAGGAACCGAGCGTTTCCCATCGGCTCCTGGACTCTCTCGCTCAATCTTTGCTCGGCGGCAAGTGACAGGGACGTCGACTGGGAGGTCTCTGGGTCCCCGCGGCCGGTGTGGTGGCTTCGTGCCAGCTCCCGTCGTGGCGCTGACCTCAGCTAATCCTCCCGCCTCTCCTTTCTCTGTCTTCCAGCCCCCCCTCCTGGCTGTCCCCCCAACGCCGCCCAGCTGGCCGTAATGCAGGGAGCCAACGTCTTGGTGACGCAACGGAAGGGCAACTTCTTCCTGGGAGGCTCAGACGGCGGCTACACTATCTGGTGAAGAAGGAAGGGGAAGGGGGGAGAGGGGGGGGCTACATTTGTGTTAAGGAAAGACATCACATACTGTCAGCACTTCTCACGATGTAACTGCTTTAGTCCATATTAACCTGAAGCTGCAGATTAGACACACAGCAGTGAGGTGGCTTCCCGGTTTGGTGCCCAGCCCTGCAGGCACTTGGAAGCGAGACGAGAAACCCTGGTAATGATAGCGGTGCCTCTGTTCAAACGGGGAGGGGGGGGGGATTAATTCACGAAACGAAGGTGAGCTCAGCAGCCCTGCCTCTTCCTTTCATTTCACTGGAGTAATACCAGCGCTGAGCTTTTATTAATCGGCTACCTATACGCTGACTTTGGGGAGGGCGAGGGAGCGGATCCGGTTTCGCCTTCCCTTCCCGCTCGTACCGATCCGCTGGACCCAGAGCCACGACCACCCGGGTTTCCCTCCCGTCGAAGCAAAGGTGCTGGATAGAAAAGCGAGGCAAACTTCACTTCCCAGTAGCGGGGAGGGCACCTTGGCGCTTCTTTCTTCCTGACCTCACTCTAGAACGGATCCCTCGAAGCACTCCGTGCTCCCATTCGCCCATCGTTCTCCTCCAGGAAGGTATGCAGCTGGCGTGTATCATGGGGTTTTTTTTTAATACACTCCAAGTAATCTTGGATTTCTTTGCACATTAGATCTAATCGAAGCCATGCTTTGGTGCCAGAAACACAATGCAACTCATGTTTGAACATTTCATTCGATGCTAACTAGGCTTTTAGAACGATGCTTAATAAACAAACTTCTCTTTTTTTTTTTCTTAAACTCAACCTGGTGTCTTGACACCAGAACTCCTTAAGGCTGTTGTTCAAACAGAGAGGCTGGTTACCATCTGTCCAAGGGTGTGTAGCAACTGTCAATCAACACACAAATTAGCTTGGTTAATGGGTTGTTTTATGAACGCATACTTTAAAAATGACTTGGGTATAATGAAGTCTTATTAGGGTTAAGAAGAATATTTCAGGGATCCTCAGTGTTTTGGGTTGTTTTTTTTTTGTTTTGTTTTGTTTTATGAAGAAAAATATCAGATTCAAATCTATTTTATCTTGAGGTTTCAGTTTAATCTAAATCTGTGTCTTGTATATGTTGTGTTTAACCATACAACTGACTGTTACGGAAGTTCAGCATTACGTCTCTCTCTGTATACACTGTGGTGCACTTAACTTGTGGATTTTTTTATACTAAAAAAAAAGTAGAATAAAGACTATTTTGAAAATTTGAATAAAGTAGCCAATTTGCATTAGACCTCAAATAAAACCCCTTGGCTCCTGCCCATCGCAAGCCTTAGGGTTTCTTCACTTATTTCCTCTTCGCTGCTATTTTGTGAACTTCCTCCTTGGGGGATTTTTTTTGTTGTTGTGGGGGTTTTTTTTGTTTCGGGTTTGATTTAAAGGAGGAACTGCCCTTGAGAAGGGAGCGGAGGAGGGATGTCTGGAGCTGCTCCTCGCCCCAGCTTTGGGCATAACCAAAGCAGAGGAAGACTACTGTCTCTACCTGCCTGAGCCTACGTGTCGATGCTAAAGCCGGCTCTGCGGACGAAGCAAACCTGCTCCGCTTCTGATTTCCCCGAGCCCTGGAGGTCAGGCGCCTGTCGGGGCAGGGACGAGCTTCCCCGGGTTTGTAGGCTACAATGGGGCTTTCTGTAACTTGCAGGATCCGTCAGCCTATTTTACATGCGGGCTTAACCTTAGCCTCCAAATTAGCCATGCTAATTATCCCACCCCTAAATCGTCAGCAGAATAACTTAATTGTTTCGTGAGATAAGGAAAAAGAAAACAACAGCGACTCTTCAAGCGTTTGTCACTGGGCTGTATTAGAAAGCACCGAAGGGAGGAGACGGGGTGGGTGCGGGCAGCCGGAGCGTGGCCGTGCCTGCTCTCCTCCGCCGAGCTGAAGTACTCCCTGCCCTCGGTCTGCTCCGGGCACCGACGGGCAAAGCTCTGACACACACCTACTTATTTTTCTTTCCATGGTTGGCTTAATAAATTAAGGGGGGGGGGGAGAACAGCAGCTTGTAGATCCCCAACTCCAGGAAATTGAGGCAACTTGGACCTGAGTGCGTCGGAGAGGTGTGCGCTGGAGCCGGTGGCTTAGATAAAATACTCTTCTTTCTCTTTGGATGGAGCATCCTCCATCTGCACCGACACGTCGGTCTCTGCCGCCGGCCGCTCGTAGGTGAGGTAGCTGCCTTTGTTTCTGTACAGGTAGATGATGATCACCACCAGGACCGTCAGCAGGGTGAGGAACACCAGGGTGATGACAACTGCCAGGGAGAAGGCAGAGAGAGGAGCCGGGTTTAGCCCCGAGTGGTGGCTACCGAGCTGCTCCTCGGTAAACGGGGCGGATCCGGCAAGGAGAGCCCCTACCTGCGATGACCACGGTGTTGGCGTCCTCATGGAGAGGTGGGGTGTGAGCCTTCTTCAGGAAGGGGGTTGTCAGCTCTTCTTCATCAAACCAAGAGAGAGGGAGAGAGGAGAAGGTGAGCAAGGCCGATCCCGACCGGGATCTGAGCCAGGCTTAGCTGGACGGGGCACACGGTGGCCCCGGGCAAGGTCTCGCCAAGGATTATACGGCACGAACAGCCCGGCAAAGCTGTCCCGGGGCGCTCACCTGCGGTCAGAGGGGGCTGATCTCCTTCCATCGCATTGGCTCCTTCCAGGCGAAGCTCTGGGGTCCTTCAGAACTACCCAAAAAAAGGAATAAAAGTGATAAATTCACACGCAACACCCCGAAGGGCGCAACCGCGAGGGGGGATGCCGGCGGTGATGCAGCGCTAATGGAAGCAAAGGTTTTATTCGGGCTGATGGAGAGGAGCGGGCTGGGGCACGCCGGGCTCGCGGGAAGGCGGCGAAGCTAGGGAAGGCAGGGAAAAACCAGCCACCGACTCCGCAATTCGCTCTCAAACTTTGAGAGCTTCAAATTGCCCGTAAATCCTTGCGAATCCTCCGATCAGGGTCCCGAGGTTGACGCCGCAGCCGTAACTTTTCGCCTGCAAAAAGCAGCCGGGCCGGCAGCCGCTAAACCGACCTCGGCGGCTCTGCCCGAGGTGGCCGGACAACCTTTGTAACCCCCCCCAAAAATACGTTCTGCAATGGCTCCGGCGCTCGGGCGCGAGTGACTCAGCGGCTCTGCGGAGACGCGCCGCTAGATGTCAGGAGCAAATAAAATTTAATATTTTTTTTTTTTTTTAAAAAGAGGAAACTTAACCGCAGGAGCGGGGATGCGGGCCAGGAGCAGGGAGCCGGGAGCGCAGCCGTGCCGTCAGGATGCATCTCATGAGGACGGGGCGACGCTAACCCTGCCGGCGACCTCCCAGATTTTGGAAAGCGGGATGAATTTCTCGGGATCTGGGCCTGCCCTGGTTGGCCCACCGTGCCCTTGTGACTCGCAGCGCTGTCGGGTGTTTGCAAAACATCCCTTACAACAGCAGGTTTTGCTTTCGAACGCTACCAGAGTGCAAACGTTCGGGCTTACAGAGTCACAGGAATTTTCCCCCTTCCCAGCAGCGTGCCCGGACGGTTGTGGGACCCCTCTCCCACCGGCCAGGAACTGGGACCCCAAGTTGCCGGCAGCTCCCCCAGAGCATGACAACTTCCCCCCGGGCTCGAGCTCAGGCTGGCACAAGCCACAACTCATTAAACCCAGCTTTGCATTAAACCCAGCTTTGCATTAAACCCAGCTTTGCTTTAAACCCAGCTTTGCATTAAACCCAGCTTTGCTTTAAACCTAGCTTTGCTTTAAACCCAGCTTTGCATTAAATCCAGCTTTGCTTTAAACCCAGCTTTGCTTTAAAGCTCATCGGGCTCCTCTGGTGGCGATGTCCGGGCGTCGGGGAGCTACAGGCGCTTTCCAAAGCCAACCGCAACCCTCCCACGGAGCAGCAGCCACTGCTTGAGTGCCTTCGGAGCAAAAAATGGGTAAAATTCCCCCAAAACCATAAGATTGGGATTTAAGGGAAAAGAGGAGAAGGCGCTGCTTGATGGAAAGGGAGCTGGTGCAAGCCGGGTGCCTCGGGAGAGGGCTTCTTGGGAAGCATTCGGCATTGCCAGTGGGAAAGACAAACCAGTTTGGTGCCCGCAGCACCTGCAAAATGGAGTCCTGGGACCCCCCAAAGGTTGACACCAAATTTTAGCTGGGGGAAAGACTTGCTTCAGCGTCAGAATGTCGGTGGTGATGAAAGCGAAGCTCCCCACGTTGCATCCCCGGGGGACGGCTGCTCTGCCCGGATACCCCCTCGCCGCTCCTGCCTTGGGATCACGGGAAGGAGCTTGCCAAAACCAACCGGGAAGGAGCCCCGTGCTCCGTGGCACGGAAAACCGCGGGATATTTTGCAACACCAGGGTTACCTTGCCGGGCCGGGATCCAGCCGCCGCACGGTCGGAGCCTTCCGAGCGTCCGCAGCGGCTGTGCGAGGGGGCTGATGGGGGGGGTGACTCACTTCCCCAGCACGCTGGATCCGTACGGATCTCTATGTGTTTTTTAAAGCGACGCA
Source organism: Gymnogyps californianus (assembly GCF_018139145.2). Taxonomy (NCBI): domain Eukaryota; kingdom Metazoa; phylum Chordata; class Aves; order Accipitriformes; family Cathartidae; genus Gymnogyps; species Gymnogyps californianus. Next base: position 1,961,640 of record NW_026114202.1, on the reverse strand, counting down.
GGGGTTGTAAAAAAAAAAAACCACCATAATCTTCCTCATTCTTGCTCTCGAGCCAAGTTGCTCAAGAGCTGTTCCCAGAGCGAAACCCTCCCCGCCCCACAGCTTGGCTCCCAAAAAGCTCCGCCGAGCACAGCCTGCCGTCGGAGATGCTCAGCGGCGCCTTCGCAGCTCCCCGTTCCCATTCCCAGCGGATGGAGGACGGGATGAACAAACCATCCCCGCAGCCTGCTCACCCCCATTTCTCCTCCGTCACCCTGGGATGAGTCCCCCGGGAGCGGCATTTTGCTCTCCCCTGCGCCCCGCTCAGCTTTCCCGCTGGTTTTTCCACTTTCTGCCTCTCGCCGTAGCAGGACCAGGCCTTTTCCCTTCCCGCCCGCCTGAAATCCGGCTGGAAAACACCCGGCCGAGAGCCAACATTTCGGCTTCTCCCCAAAACCAGCCGCGCTTCGGCGTCCCTCGTGGCACGACTCCCTTGCCTCCCGGTGCAAATCCACGTGCCTGGTGCAACCAAACCCCTCCTGGGGAACAGCGAATTTTTGGGGTGGGGGTGGGGGATCACCCCAGGAGCCGCGTCCCCCCCCCCCCCAGCTCTTACCTGCGCCCGCTGTGCCGGGGCGAGCGGCTGCCGGCACCATGTGCAGGCTCCGAGTCTCGCCCAGGCGAAGGCGTTGCCCTTTTCCTGCCTCACCTTTCCAGTCCGGCTGCAACGATGATAAAATCCCCAGAAATACTCCCTCCGTTAACCCCTCGCTCGCTGGGCTGGGGAGCCAGCCCATCGCCGGGCATCGGGGCGGCGACGCAAGCTCTTGCACTGGGGTGGCGATTGGCGACGGGGTTTTGCTTCGATATGGGGGAATTTTGCAGCACGGGGAGCGGGGGGGTGTGTAAAATCGGTTTGTTGGGGTTTTTTTTTTTGTTTGTTTGCACGGCAGCACATTTTCTGGGAGCCGGCGAAACCGGCTCAACGCCTTTTCCCTGAGTCACAGCGGCGTTGGGTGCCGGGGGGGAGAGAACAGGGCGACAAATCCCTCCCGCACCCAGCTTCGTCCGCCATAAACCCGCAGGCGGGGACCCCCCAGCCCAGCCGGTGATGGGCTTTTGCAGGACGGAGATTCGGCCCTCGCCGGCGTCTTCACCCTCCTCTCGGCACCTTGTCTGCCCTCTGCCTTTATTTCAGACAGGATGGGGGGTGGGAAGCGCGTTACGGTTACGGTGAAACAAAGTTATCGGCCGGCGGCACCATAAGATGCCCATTTTCCGTGCCGGGCGCCGGGCTCACAGGGAGGTGAGGGTCTCGGTGGGGTCCTGGGGGGGGGTTGCTGCTGGTGGGGGATCCCAGCTCGCGTCCTGGCTCGTGTCCTGCTCCGGCGTCCCGGGACAGCCTTGCTCCTGGGAGAGACACAGAGGTGACGCTGAGCCGGGTGGGATGGAGACCTCGTGCTTCAATTAAACCGGACCCAAGAAGGACCGAGTCCGGCCGGGGGGGGCTCAGGTTGGCGTCTGCCCCCACGGCGCCGCTGCACCCACCTCGGCTGGGGAGCCAGAGGGGGAACCGCCGTCCCCGGTGCAGCTGCTTGATGCCACGTCGAGGGCCGGATCCAGCCCCACCTGCCAGCAGAGGAGCGTCGCACCAGGCTGGATTTGTCCCGTGGACCCCCCCGGCCCCGTGTCCCCGCATCCCCACCGGATGCCCCCCAGCACGGGCTGGGTCTCCAAACAAGCCGGGCATCCCCCTGCCATCGCAGGGTGCGGATGCGGCCCCCACCACGGCATCTCCCCTCCCGGCACCAGGACTTTCTCACCTGAGTTTTGGCCACCTTTGGCTTGACGTCCATCACCTCCACGCTCTCCTCCGAGTCGCTGTGCTTGTCTGTGCCACCGCCGAGCTGGCACGGCTCCTGCCCACCGCCTGGGGATGGGCACGCCGGTGCCTCTGCCGCAGGACCGGGGGCATCGCAGGGGACGGCCGGGCCTGGGGACGGTGGCTCCCCGGGACATGCCCGACCCTCACCGTTGGTGGCCGTACCGTCCAGCTGGCCAGGGTCCCCTGCAGTGGCCGGGGCTTTGCTCGCCTCCAGCCCGGCCGTGGCATTTTCTGGCTCCGGTGGCACGGTGCCGGCAGCCTGGGCAATTGCCTCCGATAAAATCAGCGACGCCAGGGAGGTGGCGATGCCCTCGGCCCCCGCCTGCGCCTCGCTGGCAGCCCCTGCCGGCTCCGGACCCTGGCTTTTGGTGAGCCCTGGGGAGTCGGCACCCGGCTCCACGGCTGCCACCGATGTCCCCTGCTCGCAGGACGGAGCTTCGGGGCTGGGGCCGGGCTCTGGGGCCTCCTCACTGGAGACCGACGCCGTCTCCGACAGGGACCCACCGCTGGCGGGCGAAGCCGGCGGCGGGCCGGGGATGGCGGCACCCAGCTCCCCGTTGGAGACGGTGTCGGTGGCACCGCTGCCCACCCCAGGGGACTTTGCCATCGCCTCTGTTTCCACCACGGGCTGCCAGTCCGGCGCCTTCCCTGGGCAGGGGAACATGGCCGGGGGGCTCACCGGCGAGGAGATGACCAGCGAGCGCCGGTTGCTGTGTGGGGGGAGGACAGAGGGGGTTAAGCCCCCCTCCAGCACGTCCCACAAGCTTGGGAACACATGGCACCGCGGCGTCACCGCCCCGGCTTGCAGGTGATGCTTCCCCATCCCGCACGATCGGCAAACGATCCAAATTAATTAACCCAGCACCACCAAAGCGCCCTCAACCCGTCGGGAGATGCTCGCCCATCGCAGGACTATAGGACTGGGGGCTGCATCACCCATCTGCTTTTCGGGGTGGTGGGGGGGGGGCGATTTGGCCACTTGAAGCCCCCCCACCCCGCCGGGGCTCGCCCGCTCGTTTACCTGGGGACGCCTTTAATGATGAAGACTTTGCTGGAGTGCTGCTTGTCCAGTTTGCTCATCACCTCGTAGAGGTCACGGTTGAGCTGCGGGGGGGGGGGGGGGGGGGAGAGAAATGCATCAGAGGGGCCCCCCCGGGGCCCCCATCACCCAGCAGAACCACGAACATCCTCGAGCTGCTCTAAAGTATTAAATCAAATGAAGAGCAGCTTGGACTCGAGGTGGGTGGCCGGCACCGGCGTAGCCGGAGCACCCGGGGATAGCTACGAGACTGCTGGGGGGGGGGGGGGGGGGGGGGGGGGGGAGAGGTGTTTCGGGGTGCTGCCTTGCCCCCCACCTTGCTCATTTCCTTGTAGAAGACATCGCGGAGGTTGGAGATGTTCTGGAAGATGGTCACGTAGCAGGCGATGCGGCTGCGGGAGGGAAAACACGGCAGGAGGTGGGGGGGGTTCGGGGGTGCCGACCCGTTTCCCGCGGGGGCTCGGGGTGCCTGAGCACCCAGCCGGTGAGCACCCATCCTCCGGGGTCCCCGTGGGGAAGGGGAACGCTGAGTAAACCCTCAGGGTGAGGCTGAAGTGGCCCTGGACATTTGTCCCCGGGGCCGCCCCGCTCAGCGAGGGTGCTGCCACCTCCCGGCTGTCACAGCCACCCGTGGCCGATGTCCCTCGGGGCCACCCCCGCGTCACCGCCGTGGCCTTTTGGGAGAAAACCCCCACTTCTTCCCCGCCATGGGGGGGAAACGGCACCCACCCGCCGGCACCCGCGCCCAGCCCGTGTCCCGGGGCGCAGCGAGCGGGTTTTGGGGACCTTGTGCTCGGGTGATGCTTTTTTGAGGGGACCCGCGGGGCTCGGGAGGGGGCTGCCTTTGCCTCCCCCCTTGCAAACGGGGGGGCTGCGGGTGCCATCGGCCTCTGGGCAGGATCACCCCCCGGGGCCACATGCCTGCCCCAGCCCCGCCATGTCCCCCCGCCCCTGCAATGTCCCCCAGCCCCTGCAATGTCCCCCAGCCCATGATGTCCCCCAGCCCCTGCGATGTCCCCAGCCCCACGATGTCCCCCAGCCCCTGCGATGTCCCCCAGCCCCACGATGTCCCCCAGCCCCTGCGATGTCCCCCAGCCCCATGATGTCCCCCAGCCCCGCAATGTCCCCCAGCCCCTGCGATGTCCCCCAACCCCTGCGATGTCCCCCAGCCCCTGCAATGTCCCCCAGCCCTGTTATGTCCCCAGCCCACGATGTCCCCCAGCCCCTGCGATGTCCCCAGCCCCACGATGTCCCCCAGCCCCTGCGATGTCCCCCAGCCCCATGATATCCCCCAGCCCCGCAATGTCCCCCCACCCCTGCAATGTCCCCCAGCCCCTTCGATGACCCCCAGCTCTATGATGTCCCCCAGCCCCTGCGATGTCCCCCAACCCCTGCGATGTCCCCCAGCCCCTGCAATGTCCCCCAGCCCTGTTATGTCCCCCAGCCCCACGATGTCCCCCAGCCCCTGCGATGTCCCCCAGCCCCACGATGTCCCCCAGCCCCTGCGATGTCCCCAGCCCATGATATCCCCCAGCCCCGCAATGTCCCCCCACCCCTGCAATGTCCCCAGCCCCTTCGATGACCCCCAGCTCTATGATGTCCCCAGCCCCTGCGATGTCCCCCAACCCCTGCGATGTCCCCAGCCCCTGCAATGTCCCCCAGCCCTGTTATGTCCCCAGCCCCACGATGTCCCCCAACCCCACGATGTCCCCCAGCCCCTGCAATGTCCCCCAACCCCATGATGTCCCCCAGCCCCTTCAATGTCCCCCAGCTCCACGATGTCCCCCAGCCCCTGCAGTGTCCCCAGCCCCTGCGATGTCCCCAGCCCCTGCAATGTCCCCCAGCCCCTTTGATGACCCCCAGCCCCACAATGTCCCCCAGCCCCTGCGATGTCCCCCAGCCCTTCAATGTCCCCCAGCCCCTGCGATGTCCCCCAGCTCCATGATGTCCCCCAGCCCCACGATGTCCCCCAGCCCCTTCAATGTCCCCCAGCTCCATGATGTCCCCCAGCCCCTGCGATGTCCCCCAGCCCCATGATGTCCCCAGCCCCATGATGTCCTCCAACCCCATGATGTCCCCCAGCCCCTGCAATGTCCCCCAGCCCCATGATGTCCCCAGCCCCTGCGACACCCCCGGTACCTGCCATACAGAACCGGCAGCTCCTCCCGAAGGTCCCTATTCAGGTCTTCAAACACCGCTTGGGCTTTATTAAACTCTTCCTCAGCCTGCAGGGAGGGAAGGGGGGGCCGTGGCTTTGCCGGCACAGCCAGGGCATGGGGGGCTGTGCCGGGGGGGGGGGCGTCCGGCGGGAGGCCTGACCTTGGCGATTTTCGCCTCGTCCTTTTTCTTGGCGCTTTGCAGAGCTTCCAGGTGATGCCGGGCGCTGTCGTAGTCCACCAGCTTACGGCCCCGCTTGGCGATGCGCTCCTGCACAGGGGGGCAAGGTGAGCCAGGATCCGACCCCCTGTCCCCGTCCCCCGCCACCACGCGCGGGGGGTACCTTAAAGTCCCCGAACTGAGCCAGGTAGTTCTCCATCAACCGCAGGGCTTGGTCGGCCAGCTTCGCCTCGTAGTCATCCCACAGGAGGTCATTGCTCTGCAGGGTGGAAAAAGGGGGGACAGGGGTATAACGCCTGGATTTCCCCCCCAACCTCCCCTCCAGCTGTACGTGCAGGGCTGCATCCCCAGGGACCACCCCCCCCGGCTCAGCTCGCCGGCCCCCCCGATGCTCGAAGGGGACCCTTGGGGACAGCGGGGGCACGTCAAGGGGCTCACGTCTGCGATGGCTTTTAGCTCCTCATGACCGTCCCAGTCGGTGCTGTAAATCTCCTGCAGCGTTTCGGCCACTTTCCGGGAGCTCTCGTGCATCACTGCGGCCCGGTTAGGGGATGCAAAATTTTACTTATTATTATTAATTATTATCAATTAATTATTACATTTTATTATTTATTATCATTTATTATTATTTATTATTTATTATCCCGGCTAAGAAAACGCAGCGATGCTCAACACCCTCCCGGCTCCTCCGTGGTGCCCACGGGGTTTTCCCAGCGTATTTACGGGGACGGGGTGCCGTACCTTTCACCGCGCCAAGGAAAGCCTTGAGGTCTTTGTAGAGTTTATTACCTTCGTTCTGCAAAGCAACGCGGCGAGGGGACAGGTCAGGGCCGTCCCCGAGGGCTCGTGGTGATTTCCACGAGCCCGGCAGGGTCGGAGGGGCCCTGGGAGGCAGCGGGGCCAAGGGATGGTGCAGGGGTGTCCCCGTCCCCCACCCTTCCCCGCTCCCCGGCGTGACCTGCTGCAGCTGGAAGTTGTACGCGCTTTGCTCGAACTGCTCGTCTTTGGTTTCCACCGTTTTGCCCAATTTTTGCAAAACCTGGGATGGAGAGAGATGGAGCCGTGGGAAAAGCCGTCAGCCCCGAGCTCGGCGCTGGGCGCTGGGCTCTACCTCCCGGTGGGGAGCGGGGTCAGCCCCGGCCAACGCCCCTCTTGGGGGATGCTGCCGGATCGGCAGACCTGAGGCCGAGCAGGGATTTGGATGGGGGATGCAAAATTTCGGCACATCCCTTGGTGCTTTTATTTTTTAGAGGAAAAGGGTGACTTTTTGGGTGCTAACCCATCACCCTACCCTGTAAAACCTTATGGTTGCAGCCCTATGTACCCCCAAACATCCATGCACATGACTATGGGTGCAGGCGAAGCCCCGGGTGCTGCCTCGTCGGGCATTGGTGACACCGTGCCGAGGATGAGGATGGTCTGCGGCTGAAGGCTGCCTCTGGAATCACCATCCCAGGAGCGCAGCGAGGCTGGGGTCGTGCAGGAGGGAGCTTTGGGGTGTCCAGGAAGAGGTTGACTCCCCCGGGAAGCAGCCGGAGCCTGGCCTGCGCCGATAGAGCCGCGGCGGAGCCGAATTTAGCACTGAGCCCCAGCCAGGAAACCCGGGAGCGTGTGGGTTTGGTGGGGGGGGAGGCTTCGCATCGCCCCCAAAATGGGAGTCGCTGCCTGCTTTTTTGGGGAGCGAAAGGGAAAGAGACACCCCCAAACTGCCTCAAAACAGCCGAGAATTGCCCCGTTTCTGCCTGCTTCCGGAGCCCTTCCCCCTCGCTTCCTGTGCGGCCGGTGCGGACTCTGCCAGCGTTCCTGGGACCATCCCCACGCCGGGTCCTGCTGGGGACTGTCACCTCCGGCCAGCCCCAAGGGACCCCATGCCAGCAGCGCACGGTGCCCCCCGTAACCTCCGGCAGGTGTTTTTGGGTGGAAAAATCCCACTTTTAGAGCACCCAGCGGCTGCCAATGCGGCTTGGGGGACTTTGGGGAGAGGCCATCAAGCCCAAAGCCTTGGAGCAACGATGACGTTGACCCAGAAGCGCCCAAATTAACACCTTATGAGCACCCATGGGTGCTGAGTGGTGCCCGTTGTGCCACCCCCTCAGCGCTGCGGTGGAAAAAAATTAGAGAGTCAAATAAAATAAGGGATTTTGGGGCTGGGCGCCGCGGGCGGGCATCGCGCCGTACCTTCTCCTGCGCCCGGCTGAACCGTTTCTGGACCTGCTTGGCGAAGAGCCCGGCTCCCCCGCTCTTGCCCTCTGCCATGGCTGCAGCTCGGTTCCTGCTCGCAGCCGTGTGCTGCGGTTTGATGTTTTCTACGGAGGAAGTTCGAGGCGAGGCAGCTGCCGGCATCCGCCGAGCACCCGGGCACCCCCCGCCGCGCTCCCCCCGGAAAGGCTCCCCTGTGTACCCAGCAACATGGGTGGGCCAAAGGGGTGATGGGGAACCCGCTCCCGCCTCTTAATTCTTCCGCGAACGTCTGGTTTTGGGTTTAAATTTGGCTTTTGGTGCAATTTGGTGCTGGTATTTTATCCCCAGGGTTGTGGCACAGTTGATGCTCCAGGATGCAGCCACGGGGTGAGGTGGTAACAGTCACCGAGTCCGACATCCCTCATTGCAAAGGAGGTCAGTTTTGGAAGCGAAATGGAGCTCACGGCAGGGAAAAATCCCAACTGGATCCCCACATATCCCTCTGTATGCCCATGAAGGGGATTTGCAGCATTTTCCCCTTTCCCATTATCTCAAGGACTTTCTGGCTGCCCCGAAAGCGCGGAGTCGGTTGCTTTTCCCCACGGCTCTTTGCTAAGGTGCGAGGAAGAGGAGGGACACGGCTGAAGGGATGCTCTGGAAGACTGGAGGGGAAAAGGATGCTGAGGGTTGGAGGAGGAAGGATTGCCGGGCTGTGGGACAAAGCATCCACCAGCGCGCCACAAAGAGGAACAGATTTTATTGACACCAACTACGGGTTTTAAACCCCTCCAACTGAAACGTGGGGGAAGATGATGTCCATCGCCCGAGCCGGGGACCGGGCTCTTCTCCTGCCACTGCTCAGTTCTGGGCCATCACCTGGAAGGAGAAGAAAGGCAACGGTTGAGCCGAGCAGGGATAGAGCCGGTGCATCGGTGCAATGACAGTGCCAGGTCTCAGCCCCTGGCCGCCCGAGCCCGGCCGTCGCCTTACGCTTGCCATCCAGGAGACGTAGGCAGAGACGCGGGTGAAGACGGTGGGTTTGCGCTTGACGTTGCAGCCCAGACTGGAGACGAAGCTGGTGACGCCGTGGACCTGGTACTGCCCGTTCACCGCGCAGTGGAGGGGACCGCCCGAATCACCCTGCCGGACCGAGGAACCCGTATGAGATGGGAGGAATGGGGATGCCGGTGGGATGCCGGGGAGGGGGGGGAAGCGGGATGCCGGGGACGTACCTGGCAGCCGGAGCGTACGCCGTCACCGCCGGCGCAGACCATGGTGGTCTTGACGATGGAGCCCCAGTAGGAGGAGCTGGAGCAGATCTGGTAGTCCACCACGGGCAGGTACGCCTGCAGCAGGACGCTGGAGAGCTGCCCGTTGGCTGCACGCAACCGGGCGCCGGTTAAAGCCGTGCTGGCAAAGACCTGCGAGACCCACGGCCAGAAACACGGCAACCCCCCGCCCTCGCCAAAGCAGAGCCCGCGGCCGCTGCCGAGGGTCCCCCCAAACCAACCCAATGCTGGGCATCTCCACGCCCGGAGCGAAGCCCTGCATGATGCCTCCTGGGACCTCAAAGGGCTTAAAAATATCATTCAGCTCCCTACGTTTCCCATGGTTTTTGGGTGATTTAGGGCCGGGGTGACCCATCGGCACTCACTGCGGGTAAGACCCCAGCCCGTGATGTAGCAGGGGTAGTTGTTGGGCAGGACGGATCCCTCCTGGGGCAGGACCGCCAGCTGCACGTAGCTGTTCAGGGTGGCGTAGCTGGACAGGCGGATCAGGGCGATGTCGTAGCTGGCGAGAGCAGGGAGAGGATGTTGCCCCCCCCATTCCCAGCGATGCTCCCGCCAAATCCCCCTCCCCACATGCGTTACCCCCCGGCGACGTTGTTGGTATTCCAGTAGGGATGGATGACGATCTTGCTCACGCTGAAGACCTGCTCGCTGCTGTCTTTCACGTTGAGGTTGTGATCGCCGGCCACGACGCGGAAGTTCAGATTACTGCCAGGAAGGCGACAAACCACAGGATCAGGCCATAAATGATTATTAATTGAATCATGAGCTGATATGGAAAGGATCAGTGCAAGAAGAAGATGCTCCCAGAGATGGTCCATGTAACCCCTTAATGGAGGACCAGCAAAGACCTTAAAGGACTGTTGCTCTCTGGGTTGGGGCAGCCAAAATTTCTCCTTGGAAAGGTTTTTGGTGGCAAACGGCTTTTCCACGAGAGGAAGGAGGGGTCCCTGCGCCTGCTCACCGATCCACGCAATGGGCTGCTGTCATCACCCAGTTCCTCTGGATGAGGGACCCTCCGCAAGTGTGATGCCAGCCGCCACTGGAGTAATACTGGAGGGAGATCTGGGGAGGGGGGGATGCGAGACATGGGGGAGCCTCACCGCATGGTCCCGGGGGGATGAGACCCCCATGGGATTTACCGGCTGACCCAGGGCAGGACCCACCTGGGAGGGCCAGGCGTGCGAGCGTGCTTCCGTCCCGCCGACCACCCGTTGCACCCCATCGAGATCCGGCTCGGAGCAGCGTCCTGCGGGAGAGAGGAGGGGGCGGCGGGGGGGGAAGGGAGTGAATCGCAACCGGGGGGTCGTCACCAGCTAACAAGGCCGATGGCTTCCCGCGGAGGACGCACCGCAGAGGGCGAGGGCGGCGAGGAACAGGAGCTGCAGCATCATCCTGGACCACGGCGGCGCTTCGTCTGTGGCGGGGGCTGCACCGCCGGCGGCTTTAAAGGGGACGGAGGAGGAGGGACGGGAAGAAAACCAGGTGACATGGCCCTGTCAAGCGGCGTTGGTCCCTCTTCCAAAACACACATGGCCTCAAAGGTCGAGGCCGAAAAACCCTGGGTGCACCCCAAGCCTCCCTGGGCTTTAGCCAGGCAGCCCAAATCCCCGGGGGCACGATGCCCTGCTCTTGCGTCTTCCTCGTCTGTGCATCTCGGGCAATGTTGTCATGAGTTTCTTCCGGTCTCGAGCCCCGCTGATGCCCCAGCTGCGGCTCCTGCATCGCGTTTATTCGTGGGATGCCTCCAAGAGTTTTATCCAACGCATGAACAGTGCCTGCATCGCCCCCGGGGCAGGGAAATCGAGGCAAACACAGGGCAAGACCTTCACCCCCTCCAAAAAACCCACCCAGGACAGCCAGCACTGGAGCAGCGACTGGACATGACCTCCATGGGGCATTATTTTGAGGGTAAATGAAACACCACATGGTTTGTAATAAAAACCTGGTTTCTGGCCAAACCAGTTTTATTTTTTCCCCCTTTAAAAAGAAATTGAGGCCGTTCTCGGGGGTGAACCTGCGGCATCAAGGTTTTCGCTCCACCGGTGGAGCAGCCGCTGGAAACAGCATTTGTGATAGCGGCGATTATCGGTTCACCCAGTGTGAAAAAAAAAAAAAGAAAAAAAGAAAGGGAAGAAAGCACCTGCTGCATTTCTGCTCTTATCTCTAAGGAAAACATGAGATTTCATGGGGAAAATGGTCTCCAAGTAATCACTTATTTGCTTTATCAGCACGGAAGGGAACACAGCGAGGGACAGCAGCGAAGCCTCCGCCCCGGCACAGGGACAGCGCAACCCAAATTTGAACCACCCCAAAGGTGACACGTCATTGCAAAAGTGGCTTTAAACCCACTTTAGGGCTGCAAAAGGGAGTTTGCAGGGCAAGAAGAGGGAGGGAAATCAAATCAGAGGAGGGATGGGAGCTTGGAGGACGCTGGAGACGGGATGTCCGTAAAATAAATCATCTCTTTATTTGAGGTTGTGTATCCAAAGACAGGTTCTCCCACCCCCACACCACTTCCAGGAAGGGTTTCCCCCCCCCACTATAAATGAAGTGGCAACGAAAGTGGCGGCTACAGTAGTCAGGCTTGAAGAAAACCAGGGAGGGAGGAGATCTCATGCCTGGGTGCTGGCGAGAGCCTCTGCGGGAGGATGCTGCGGTGCCTTCGAGCTGTGCCGTCTGGGGAAAAACCCTCCTCCAGATCAGCGCGAGGACGAGCAGAATCGCACCCAGGAATCATCATCATATAATAATAATAATAAAAATAATCTAACTTCCCCCCCTGCCCCCAAATCAAGCCTGATATCTAAGGCAGACAGCCCAACTTCTCCCATCCTGGCAGCGGCGATGAGCGATGCTTGCAGTGCCATGGCGGGCGAGGGTCGGATCCTGGCAGCCCCCTGGCAGTACCGGGGGGGATTCCCTCACCCGCGTGGGGCCATGACAAACCATGATCCACCCTCCCGCGGGATGAGCCGCATGGCCGGTCACCATCCTCCTCCTCGCTGGCAGGAGTTTCCCCACCCGGCTTTCACGTGCGGGGTGGTGCGACCGCGTTTTTCAATGCCCGATATGAATTTAAGAGTCTCTGGCTGGAGCCGGGGAGGGGAAGGATGAGCAGCAGTCGGGTATCGAAGAGCATCCTCGGGCACCTCTACGACCGGCGCGTTCCGGGCTCTGTGGGGTACCGCTGGCCGAGCTCGGCTCCCCGGGCTTCCCCACTCCGAAGGCACGGGACTGAGTTCAAGGCAACCGTGAAATGCAGCATATTTCAGGCTTTCGCTTCTTAAATAAAGAAAAAAGGGGAATTTTTTTTTTTGGATTCTGGTTTCCTGAGCACGGATGGGGATGGCCGGGGGCTCGGGCCTCTCTGCTCCCCGCCTAGGTGAAGGACCAGAGCTGGTGGCGGTCTGCTGGGTTGCAGGGAACCATCGCCGGGTGCTTCCCTCGTGCCGTCAAGCACGTACCAGAGGCTGGGTTTTTAATCAGCTGGCCCTGCCGAAAAATAAAGACGGCATCAGCTCAGTGATGCCGGTGGGACGAAGAAAGGATGCGACCGAGGGGAAGCGGCAGAGAAGCATCATCGTGAGGGGGATGATGCCACCATCCCCTTGGGTGATTCCAGGGATGCAGATACATCTCCTCACCTGCGCCAGGTCCCACTCCTCGCTGGCTGGCACCCGGCCGGGCTTCCCTCTGTACTGGCAGTCACCCAGCTCGGCCGATCCCGAGCCCGCCCGCAGGCAAAGCTCCTTCCCAATGTTGTGCCGCAGCTCCCGCTGGCTCGTGTACTCAAAATACTGGGGGGCAAGACCAGAGAGGGGACGTCACGCTGCTGCGCCCCAAGAAAGTAACCCCCAGGGCAAAACCAGGGGGGTCGCAGGAGGGGGAAATGCCGGGGGCTGATGGGTGCCCACCTGGTTGCCCCCCATCCGTGGCAGGGGTACATGATGAGCGGTTTCCCACCGTGGTTGTTCTCACCAACGTCCAGGCAGCTCTCGGTGCCCTTGTTTTTTATCTGCAGGGAGGGGGGGGGGGGAAAAAGGGGCAGGGAGGTGAGCTGGGCTCCGAGGTGCTGGGGTAAGGACCCGCCTTGGGTTTGGGCTTTGCGGGGCGCTTAATTATTGCTGTACAAACACGATCCTGGTACTAGGCGCCGTGTCCGGGTCCCTTGTCCTTTCCAGGACGTGAGGAACGCCCGTGCCAACACCTCCGTCCCACCGAGTCAAAGGTGAGAGCTGCCTGGGACGAGGTTTCAGGAAACAAAGGTGAATTAAAACCCGGATGGCAGCCAGCGCCCAGCCCTCGCCCTGGCTGTCACCGCGTCCGATGGCTGCTTTCACATTGCCCCGGCTGAGGGAGGTCGGACTCAGACCCCAACACCCAGCTCGGAGGAAAGGGGCTTTTTTTTCTTGGCAGCTCCATCCTCGGGGATGGAGCCGGCGCTCCGCATCCTGCCCGTCCCCACCTCAGTTTTTCAAGTCCAGCCTGTGCGTGTCGATGCCGGCATGGTGCTCGTGGAAGCTTTCAGCTCTTTCGCCCGATTTAACCCAAAGCCATGTCCCTTCGGGTCCCCCACCCCGTAACTCGCCCCAAACCAGCTCTGCTGGATTCCAGCTCTTTCACTGTCAGCCAGAGCCCGAACTGGCCCCGCCAGCCGGTGACGGATGTGGTGACGGATGCGGTGACGGATACGGCTGCACCAAAACCCTCCAGCATGCTGGTTTAAATGCAAAACCCTCAAACCCAACCTTTTGAGGACTTCACTGCTGTTGCTATTTCTAGCCAAGGACTGAGCCCAGCGGGATGCTCCGAGCAGCCCCGTACTTACCGCTCCGTAAAAAGCTGGAGTCAGGTCGGGGACGAACATCTCTGGGTAGACGGTCTGGAGGTACCAGGTGAAGTTCTTGCAGTGGAGTTGCTCCCTCAGCTTGCGCCGGTCTGTAATGTCACCATACGTCTTCTATCGACAAAGTCATGTGAGAAAATTAAACTAACCTCTGAAGCTAGCAAGGGGAAAAAAAAAAAAAAACCAACAAAAAAACCCTCCCAAGCCGGGGCTCAGAGCTGAGGGGTCCTCCCGGCTTTGTCATCGTCCGTCACGGCGTGCCCAGGACCCAGACCGGTGGTGGGCTCTTACAAGACATCCCCAGCCCCTGGCAGGTACCCCAGGCCCTGGCCGCTCACCGAGAGGGCTGGGACAGTTTGGCATCACAATGTTTTGGTGTTGTAAAAAAAAAAAAAAATTACAAATCGGTATTTTTCTACTAGGAAACATTATGGCCAAACAGAAAAAAAAAAGCAAAAAAAAAAAAAAAAAAAGCTTTTTGGCCAAATCTTGGCCAAACAGAAAAAAAAAAGAAAAAAAAAAAAAAAAAAAAGCTTTTTGGCCAAATCTTTCCACCTGCATTTGCCTTCCCGCCTCCAGGCTGAGCCCACCTCTTCCCTCTGCTCAGGCCTGAGCTCCCAGCAGGATCAGCCCCCGCCGGAGAACAAGAAGCCCGCCGGCGTGCCCGGTACCTCTCTGGCCATCTGCGCAGCTTGCTGGTTCCTCCTGTAGAAGATCTCCTTGTAGTCGTCCATCCAGACCTCGGCCAGGCGGACCAGGTTCCTGGAGATGACCTGGGTGCCCTTGGGGAAGGTGTGGGGGCTCTTGGAGCGGAAGACGTGACCCACGACAGAGCAAGGGATGATCTCGACTTGACCCCCGCACTGCCAGACCTACGGGGAGGCAACGCCTGAGATGTGGGGGGTCCAACCCCCCCCCCCCCCCATGCCCCCCAACAAGGAGCATCCCTGAAGACGCCCTTTGAAGACGACACCGACCCATCCTTACCCTGAAGGACATTTCCACGTTCTCACCCCCCCAGATCTCCATCTGATCGTCGTAGGAGCCGATGTGCTCGAAGTAGGACCTGGAGATGGCAAAGAGGCCGCCGGCAAAGGTCGGGGACCTACGGGGGAGGGAGAAAGGGGGACAAAATAGGGTTAAAATAAAAATAGAAAAGCAGAAGTCTGCGTTTTGGGGACATCATGGCCCTCACGGTGGGGGTGAGCACCTTGCAGATGTGTCCCCCCATCTCCCTGCCCCATCCAGCTGCGCCCCAGATGTGGTGGCTTTGGCGGAGGGGCCGGTCCCAGCTGCCAGGAGGGGACGGAGGTGGCGGTGGCAGCCTGACACCGAGGGGCCTCGCCGCCAGCTCTCGACTCAAAGCGAAAGGGGGATATTGTTACCGAAAACCTAGCGCCGAAAAGAAGGGGGGAGATTAGAGCTCAGCAGCCGGCGCCCCATTCACTCCTCCGGCTTCTCTAATCTTTTCCATCTGATCTTTAGAAGAGGCTGGAACAGAAACTTGCTTTTATTCAGGAAAAATAAAAAAAAAAAAAAAAAAAAAGGATTCGCTGAGCTGCTGCGTTCCTCCGAGCGGAGATGAGACACCGCCGGGAGCCAAACCGCCGGCTCGCGGTAAAAGGGACCTTTATTGGGACGGGGACGTCTCCCGGGTGACCTCTGCACAAAGCCAGCCCTGCCGCTGGCCAGGGGACGGGATGCGGACGGGGCCAGGCAGGGTGTCCGGTATCTCCCAGTGGGAGCACCCGGCTTATCGTGGGGCACCGACAGAGAGGCGCAGTGGGATAAACCGTTCAGGGTTTCTCTGTGTGCAAAATAAGGGGATAAAAATAGGGGTTTCGGTGCAGTCCGATCTGCAGGTGACATATTCTTGCCACTGTGCCAGCGCAGGTGCCCACCCTGTGCCCAGGTAGCTGGGTATCCAAGAGCGAGAAGATACAAGACAGCGATAAAACCCTTAACGAGAGACTTTGCAGGAGTGGAGAGATGGCTGGGGGCAATTCAAAGGTGTTTTTGCAAAAGGTCCTTTATGGCTCCACGCTCGCCAGACCCCAGGGGAGGTTTCTCCTCTGCCAGCCCCACGGCTCTGACTGGGCCTGAGCATCCTCTCCTGGGCACAAACCACCCAAGATCCCTCAAGCCAAGCACTGCTTGGGGGAAACTCCACTGGGAAGGGACAGCATCACCCGCCCGGAGGCACCAAAAACCACAGCGACAACACCAATTTGTTGGAAAAAGGAGCAAAAACAACCGGAGGAAGGGGCAGTTTCCCAGCACAGGGCACCCAGCTCTTTGCCACCCCTGGCTGTCCCTCCCCAAGCACCCCGCAGCAGCCACGCACCCTCAGCCGGTTCATTTTGCAGCCTTTGGGTCCGGACACGGCGTTCCCAGGGCTCATCCAACCTTTGCTACCATCACACCAGCTCCGAAGCAGATAACAATCCCTGCCCCGCGATGGCTTACTTGATGGGGAAGGTCTCATCCTTCCTCCGCTGCCTCTCCCGGGGCGGGATGACCTCCCAGCCGAAAGTCAGACTCCAGTCGAAGTTGCCCCGGCTGTGCTGTTTGCCGTTCTGGACGGGCTTGGAGAACTCGAAGGTGTTGAGATCGATGGTGACGATATCGGGGCTTACGACAGCCATGGGCTCTTCGGCGATGCGGGATAAGAGGGGCTCCAGCCAGCCGTGGAAACACTCGCCTGGGACCCAGGGAAGGGTTGGCCGTTGAGTGGAGACAACTTCACCCCCCAGCTCCCTGGGGACCCCCGGGAGGTGGTGGGTACTCACAGTGGGCATCCAGGAAGGTCAGGACCTCCCCGCTGGCCATGCTGGCCCCCAGCAGCCGCGCCGTGATCAGCCCTTTCCTCTCCTCCTGCCGCACGACTCGCACGATCTGGAGCTGCTCCACGTAGCGATCCAGCTCGTCCTTCAGGTAGTCTGGGGTGGGGTGGGGGGGAGAAAGAGCAACCGGCTCCGTCAGAGGGGGGAGATGCCGGTCCCTGCATCCCACCGGCCCACCCCGCTGCCCCCATCCCATCCCTGCCCCTCGCAGGAGCTGCTGCTCAGACCCTGGCCCCGGGTTCAGGCCCGGGGACACACGGAGCCTCTTTTCCCCCAAATCCAAGAGTGTTTTCCGCTAAAGAAAGTGAGTTTTGCAAAGGAGCCGGCCACCCGTCCCGTCTAATCCCCCGCTAGAGAGAGATTAGGGGAACGATGGGGTGAGAAGGTCTCGTGCCCTGCGGTTGAAGTGTCACCGGGACCGAGCGGACTGGCTGTCACCGAGGGAAGGGACAGTAGACAAGGTGTCACCGAAAGAAACCGGGATTTCTCTCCTTCCTTGGCAGATGCAGCCAAGCCAAAAGCTGGGAATGGCCAAGCCAGAGCTGGGAAGTCCAGAGACCTGTGCTGGGAAGGGACCCCAAGTCCGACTCGTGTCCCCACCACAGCGGGAGCCAAGCTCACGGGCAATAAAGCCCTGCACTGCCCCGAGGTTTCTGCTCCTTGGGAGCCCATGCAGACGCCATGGGCGGAAAGGAAGCATTTATCTCTGGGGCGAGGGCAAAGTCTGCTCCTCTCCAGTGCCCTGACACTGAACCACATCGTTAATTTGCTCTAGGTGTAGCTAATGAGGATTGAAGCCTGGCGGCAAGCCAGCCAGCAGACGAGGTGTTTGCAGGATGAGGGAGGAGCGCCCGGTTTTTCTCCAGGGCTGGGTTAACAGTAGTGCCGGAGAAGGGAAAATCCCCGAGGGCACTCCCGGGTGGATGTGAAACAATGTGGAAGAACCGTTGGCTGCATCCTGGGCTGCTCGGAGACTCGGCATGAGCCGCTTCTCCTCCGAGCGGCTCAGAACCGCTGCTCCCGGGGATGGAAAGATGCTTGGCATCACCCTGCATCCCGCCGCGGCTCCCGCGTCCCGCCGCAGCTCCCACCCACCATCCGTGCTGGCATCGTCCACCAAGATGATCTCCTTCAGCAGGAGGGCCGGGGAGGCGTGCAGGACGCTGTACACCGTCCGCAGCAGCGTCGACCAAGCTTCGTTATGGAAGATGATGATGACGCTGGTGGTGGGCAGGGGGGGGCATCGCTTGAATTTCTGGTCGATGCACCTCCGAGAGAGAAAAGCAGCGGTCTAAGCAAGACGGGAAGGGTGGCACGCCAGAAACAAAACACCCCTCATCCCCCCCCCAAACCCCACGGCAGGAGAGCGGCTCCTGGCCCCGGCAGCTCTCGGCTCATCGCCGCTTTGATTTCAATTGATTTCTACCTCTCCCCCACCGTGAATCACATTCCTGCTGCCTGCGCGGCCCCGGTGTCCCCCCCATTGTCACCGCTACACCTGCTAAGCATGGATAATCGCCTGTCGGCGTGGGGGGGGGGGGCCGGTTTCCACACCAGGACTGGGTTTCTACCTCCTATTCAAGCCTTTTTTCCATCCCAAAATCCTCCCCCCTAAAGCCTTCCCCAGCCCACCCCCCGCCCCCCGGAGCAGGCAGGGGTTGGGGGGGAGCCATGCTTTAATCCGGCAGCCCGCAGCCGGAGGGCAGGCGAGGAAATCTCTTGAGTTTATGCCGCTTCCTTCGCCCCCCCCCACCCCAGCGGGGTCTGAGGCTGTTCCACTCGGCTAAGAAAAGAAAAAGTCCGATTACTGGAGCCGGCTGAAATAAAAGAGGGAGGGGAGGGAAAGAGGGGGGGGGAGATGCCGGAGCCACCCAGCCGCGAGCAGGTACACGGAGACACAAAGAGCCGCTGCTGGCTTTTGCCCACTGCCATTAAAAACCAACCCCAAGGGGACAAAAATTAGGGGGAAATAAAATTAATAAATATAGGTATTTTTTTCAGCCCTCCCTCCATTCGATCCCCTGCCAACACTTGGTGACATCCTGCTCCCGATCAGCTTTTATTTCCCCTTAAAGTTGCCCTCCCGGGAGCGAACGGAGGCGCGGGGCTCTTTGGGTGATGGCTCTTACTCCGGTGGGCGGCTGTCGGGTCCCAGCGCTCGCTGGAGGGAGATGCGGTCGCTGGCGAAGGCGTTGAAGCAATGCTTCTCGTAACCTCGCTCCTTCTCCTTCGTCTCCTCCGGCGTCCATCGATCCTTCTTGAAGGCTTTGCCGTCGGCTCCGGGGCTGGCAGGGTCTTGGGGGGGTCTCTCCATCAGCGGCCGAAGCTCCGCCGCCGTGTAGACGCCGGGCAGGCAGGAGCGAGCGCTGGGCGGCAGTTCCTCCTGCCGAACCGGAGCTCCGATCTGCAGCTTCGGCATCGAGTCTCGGATGTTGTTGACCGCCCCCAGCATCAGGTCAAGGACTTGGTCCTTCCCCTGGACGATGTTCTTCAGCCAGGGTTCCTCGCTCGGGTCCTTGTTCCCCACGTCCTTCTGCAGGATGAAGAGGAAGATGACGAAGATGGCGCCCGCCAAAGCCACCTTCAAGGGGCTGTAACGTCTCCGGAAGAGCCTCATTTTTTTTTTTTTTGTTTTCCGTGTGGTTTCTGGAGTGTCCTCCCTGCAGCGATGGGCGTTTCAGGGACGTGGGGTCTCAGGGTGCTTCATGATGATCTGCTCTGCTCCACTAACCTGGGGAGAGGGAGAAACACCCACAGGTTAATTCACAGACTGGATGCACTTGGGGTGCATCCCCTTGATATTAACATAATATTAATTATGTATTAATACAAAGTTCATTCCCTGCTACAGAGCAAGCGAGACCCCTGCAATCCTCTTCCCCCCAGCCCGTAAATCCGCAGTGAAAATAAAACACCAGGAAAAAGTGGGGTTCAAAAGACGCTGTGAGATGCGCTGGATCCGGCCACCACGAGCGCGGGACATCCCCGGCAGCTTGTCCTGCGACCGAGCCAGCTGCTGCAGCATCCCCCCTGCAACCTCCCCACACACACCGGGAGCAGCGTAACAAAGCTAAAATAAAGCCGCAAAATTGGCCGAAATATTTTTGGCCGCGCGGAAAGAGCCTTTCCCCGGGTATTTTTCCTGCCTGCAGCATCGCTAGGAAGGAAAACATGTGCAAAGACCCCACGGCGCTTCGGTTTTGGCTGAAATGGAGCAGCAGATTCGGTGTCCGGTACCCTGCCCGGTGCGGCGGCCACCGAGAGCTCAGCACCGGCTGCAAAGCCTCTGCCGGGACCCGGCAAAAGCACCGCGACCGGCCGAGCTTTTCCACCGTGAGCAAACCTCCTGTGGCTGCTCTTTGTGAGCCGCTGCCGCCGGAGCATGGACAAGCTCCGCGGGAGCCATTCACCGGCATCTCCTCCTCCTCCTCCTCCACTTCGGGGTTCCCCCTCCTCCTTTATTTCTTTTTTCCTTTTCTTTTTATTGCCTTGGAAATGGTGCGGCCCCGGAGTGGAGAAGGGCACCTGCCAGCAACTTCAAGGCCGAGGAAGCTTCAGCTTGTAAAGGAGGAGGGACGAGGCGGTCCCCGGGGTCACTGCTTTCAGTGCTGCGGGGATCAAAGCCGGCGGCCGGAGCACGCTTCACTGCCAAGGGCGCCCATTCCCGAGTCGCGGCGGGACCGGGTGGCACTGGCTCCATGGTGGAGGGGCAAGAATAAGCAGAATTGAGGAAAAAAAAAAATCCACCTCAATTTCTGCTCGTATCTGAGCAAAGATGCTCCCACCCCACTCGCGCCCCTGAGCCCCGACGCTTTCATTGCGCGGTGCAAGCTGCTGCCGTGCAAGGAGGCAAGCGGCAAAGAGCAACCTGTTTTGGGGAGGAAAACCCTGTTTCCACTATCTCTCCGCATCTCTCCTAGAGTCTCCTTCCTGCCACGTTGCTGTGACCACGTTAACGAAGCACGCTCGTTAGCCGTGCCACGCTAATAAACCCCGGGGCGGCACTCGGGCACGCAGGGAGAGGGCGCGGGTTTGTGCACAACAGCGGCGCTGCAGCTCCCGAGGGGGCTCCGACCCCAAACCCCCTCCTCAATCCCTTCCCAAAAAGGGCCAAAAAGCGAAATAACCCCCCCCCAAAAATCCCCCCAAAAAGCGCTGGGGTGGATTTTGCAACGAGCTGCAGTGCGAGCTCCTGGCACACTTGCGCTCTGTGCCGCCAGCCCTGCAAACCCACGGGTTGATGCTGCTCCGTCCCATCCAGCCCATCCCGAAAATCCCATGTTGGGATGGGGCTCGCCCTGCACCCAAGAAAACCAACACCCAAATTATCCGGTGGAGCCCATCGGGTTCGGAAGAGGGGGGAAAAGGGGTTTGGTGGAAATTTGGTGGCAGCCGGAGCATCCTCCGTGGCGTGGGAGGGAGGAATCGTGGGGAGAGGCGGAAATCGAGAGACGCTCCCCCAGCAGGGGGGGGAAAAAAAGGGGGAAATAAATAAAATAAAAGCAAATTAACACCGACACGACGCCGTGAGCAAACAGGGTGGCTGCGGTCAATGTGGCCACGCACTCCACACGGCAGCGAGCCGGCGGCCACGATTGCGACGTCGGAAGCGGTCGGGATTGCAAAAAGCCAACAGCGGGAAGCGGGGTGCAATCCTGCAGCACCCCGCAACCCCGCCGCCGGCTGGGATGGGGGACAAGCCAGGTTCGTTACCGGCGGTGCCGAGAAATGGTTGGTGCTGCCGGCGGGATTCGGCTCCTCATGCCGGAGCATCGCGGCACGACTCCGGTTTTCGGAACCGATGATGCCAGGGGGGTGCGAGGGGAAGGTGGGCGCTGCTCGGCATGAAGGGGGGTCCCACCAGGCTCCCGCCGTCGGCCTCGCCCTGGTTGGGATGAGCCCTCGGGGGCCTGGACCTGATCCCGGTGGTGGGGGACCGGGACCCCCGGAGACAGGCTGGGTGGCAGCTCTGCCCGGCTGGGGTGGGGTGCTTGGATGCTCCGTGGGGGTGAAGGGGGGCCGGACCCTGCCCACCACGGTGCACGGAGCCACACAGCCCCGGGGACCCGCTGGGCTGCCCCGGGGGCTCCGCCCGGGGCCCCCCTTCCCTGACGGGGCTCCATCCCGGGACCCCAGATGCTTCCTCCGGGAGGGGCTCTGCACCGGAACCCCCCGACCCCTCTTTGTCCCGGGGGACTCCATCTCGGGACCCCCCAGCCCCTTCTCCGGAGGGGGGGGGGAGCTCCGCACCGGGATCCCCCGGCCCCCCCTTCCCCCGGGAGGGGGGAGGGGTTCCGCACCGGGACCCCTCCGGACCCCCGTTCCCTCGGAGAGGGGCTCCGCACTAGGACTCCCCGGACCCTCTTCCCCCGGGAGGGAGGGGCTCCGCACCGGGACCCCTCGGACCCCCTTTCCCCCTGGGCGGGGGCTCCAGACCGGCCCCTTCCCTAGTGCGCACGGGCACAGCCGGTGCACGGGATCTGCAACCAGACCGGGGACCGGAGACCGGAGACCGGGACCGGGACCGGGACCGGGACCGGGACCGGGACCGGGACCGGGACCGGGACCGGAGCACCCGGCCCCCCCTGCCCGACCCCGGCAGCTCCCCCCCCCCCGCTGCGCCCCCCCCCCCGCTCACCCGGCTCCGCAGCGGCGGCGGGCGCGGGGCCGCAGGTGCCGTCCCGGCAGGGCGGGGCGGGGCTGGCGCGCGGGCGAGGCGGGGCTACCGCCGCCACCTGCCGCCGCCCCGGGGTACAGGTGCACGGGGCGCCGCCGCCGCGGTCCTAGCGCCGCCCGCCAGGGGAGCGACGCCGCCGTCCTAGCGCCGCCCGCCAGACCCGCGCCGGCCTCCCGGGGGCGACGGCGGCCTGACACCGGGGTACCGGCGGGGACGGGGGTCTATAGGGGTCGTATGGGCTGGGCACGGTGGGTACCGCGAGTGGCAGGGGCCTATAGGGGCCTGACATCGGGGTACCGGCGAGGACAGGAGTCTATAGGGGCTGCATGTGCTGGGCATGGGGGGTACCGTGAGTGGCAGGGGCCTATAGGGGCTATAGGGGCCTGACACCAGGGGCGCAGGGGGTGACAGGGGCCTACAGGGGCCACAGGGGCCACAAGGGCCTGGCACTGGGGGTGCTGGGAGCCACAGGGGCCTATAGAGGCCATAAGGGCTACAAGGGCCTGGCACTGGGGGTGTTGGGAGCCACAGGGGCCTACAGGGGCCACAGGGGCCACAAGGGCCTGGCACTGGGGGTGCTGGGAGCCACAGGGGCCTATAGAGGCCATAAGGGCTACAAGGGCCTGGCACTGGGGGTGTTGGGAGCCACAGGGGCCTACAGGGGCCACAGGGGCCACAAGGGCCTGGCACTGGGGGTGTTGGGAGCCACAGGGGCCTACAGGGGCCACAGGGGCCACAAGGGCCTGGCACTGGGGGTGCTGGGAGCCACAGGGGCCTATAGAGGCCATAAGGGCTACAAGGGCCTGGCACTGGGGGTGTTGGGAGCCACAGGGGCCTACAGGGGCCACAGGGGCCACAAGGGCCTGGCACTGGGGGTGTTGGGAGCCACAGGGGCCTACAGGGGCCACAGGGGCCACAAGGGCCTGGCACTGGGGGTGCTGGGAGCCACAGGGGCCTATAGAGGCCATAAGGGCTACAAGGGCCTGGCACTGGGGGTGCTGGGAGCCACAGGGGCCTATAGAGGCCATAGGGGCTAGAGGGGCCTGGCACTGGGGGTGCTGGGAGCTGCAGGGCTCTATAGAGGCCATAGGAGCATGACCCCACGTGTGCTGGGGCCTATAAAGGCCTGGCACTGGGGGTACTGCCAGGAGCTATAGGTCCTATACTGCCCGACTGCCAGGCGGAGGGGACAGAGGCACCGGCATGGTGCGAACGCCCTTCCTACCCGTGCTTGTTCCTTAGTTTATGCCACGTTTGCTGTTATTATTGTTATTTATTAATTATTCTGTGGGCGCTGCGGAGTCTCCTGAGCTTCCCGGCACGGGGGCAGCGGTTCGCTGTGGCTGGGAGTTTATTTACTGTTGGTTTTACCGGGATGCAATAATCGCTGGTAATATTTTTTGTGAGCACACCGGTTGCTATAAATAGACTATAAACATGGGAACTTGCTAATTATTCCCATCCCTCTGTGTCATCCCTTATTTGTCTGTCTCTTCGCATCGACCTGCCGATTGCACCAGCTTGCTGCTCTCCACTGGTGCCCCGAGCCCACGCTTGGGGACGAGGCCGCGATCCCCCCTGGCATGCAATGGGGCGGCAGCCCCAAACGGCGAGCCCCCCGCTCCGAGCGCCCCGTTTCCCACGTCCTCAAGACCCATGTTTAACACTAGATGGTGGTAGCTTCATGAAGCTTCGGCCTGAGGATCAGCAGCTGCTAGACACAGCATGAAAACTCCCCGGAAAAGCCAGGTGAGTTATCAGTGGTGTGAAAAAGCCGCTCAAAGCCCCTTCAGGGACGATGTGACAGGTACAAGCCCATCGGCAGGGGATTCCTGTGCTTGCAAGGAAGGGCAGGAGCAGCCCCTAAACCTCCCCTGCACCCCAGGAGAGGCTGCGATCGAGAGGAGCAGGAGGGTGGAGAAGCAAGGGGGTGATGGGGAAAACCCCAGCGGCTTCTCCAGTATCCCGGAGGGACGAGCCCTGGGTGGGTTTTAATCGCCCACCTGAGGATTTTGCTTTGGCTCCTGCGCTGTACAGAGGATTTGGGAGATTTGAGCTGGAGCAGAGTGAGTATTAATTTGGATTATTGGGATATTAACTTGAATATTAGCTGCCTTACAGCGGAAAAGTTGGGCAGGGCTCCGGGGCACCGTAGACGCACAAATACCCAGCAGCCTCCACATTAAAGCACTAACGAGTCGCTAGAGAAAGGCAGGGGGAAACTGAGTCACAGAAAAGGCACCTGCCTCACCCAGCACGGCGCAGAGAGGAGCCAACGCTCACCCGCCATGAGGCCACCCTTGGCCTTCATGGCTTTTCAGAGCTAAATTTAAACCCTGGGTTTGTGCAGCGGCTGCCTGTAATTCACTGCCGCTTTGTTTCCTGCCTCGCTGCCGTGCAAAGGTTTCGCTCTTAGCACAAAAACTGACGGGGAAATTCCCTACCCCAAAGTTCGCTGCTGCTGAGCTTTTTTCAGCTGCGACTCGCCGAGCCCGATGTCGTGCCGCTGCCGCCCGGCTGGGGGAAGGAGGGCCCCCCGCCAAAGTAAGTGCGCTTCTGTGGAAAATGGAGCTTTTTTGGCTTCACGGGGTCCACACCGGGCTGTGTCGCGGGGGACGGGGTGGGGACGGGCTTTTCACTGCGTTAAACCAGCCCCGTTCCCCGGCACCGAGGGAGAACGCGGCTGAAGGCAGGTCCTGCCCCTCCGAGATGCTCGGTGAACCCCGAGCATCTGATTTCCCCAGGATTTTTGTGTTCTCGGATTGCGTCCTTTAATTGCAATTTGTGAAATGCTTTTCAGGTTACGCAGGAGATTAAAATCTCCTGGTGCACCGTCCTCCTAGTGTCACAAAAGTAATTTGGGGGAAATGAAGAAACAGTTAACTACTGAAAAAAACAGCAGGGATCGTACAAAATCAATACAGGCTTGCTTGGGAATGACAGCTCCAAATCACACACTTCTTAATAATTAATTGGCATAGTTATATATAACTCTCAGACAAAATATACCCTCTTAATTTTTAATTTGACGTGTTAGCTATGGAGTTAGCTGTTTTGGAGGGTGCAAAATCTTTATCCTTGGTTTTTAAGAATCAGTGGGACCCAAACAGCCGAAAATACCATGCAGTTACCGTCACAGCTTTTTTGTGGTGTGAGAAGCGCAGAAATACCTGTGCTGGAAGCGAACCTTACCATTTTGTCTGCAGTTTTCCTTGCGCCGGGTGTGTTTCCTTTGGGCCGGTTGGGATTTCTGCCCTTCGCCCTTACCGGGCAATCCACATCGCCCTGAGCGTCAGAGGAGACTCCATCAAACCGATCAGCCGAGCCCCTAATTACAGAGCCGGAGCTTAAATTTGCAGCGCTGAGCAGCAGCGAACCTGGAAAATATGACAGGAAGCAAAGCTGATTTGCATATTTATGCTAATCGAGATTGCACGAATCTTTCAAATTAAAATGTACTTTGCAGATGGCTTGCAGATTTGTACTGAGCTTTGGTTTTATTTATTATCTTTCAGACTGGTAATAATTGGTGCAATATGGTAAAACTGGAAAGTCTAATCCACAATAAAGCTGTTAAAGCAAGGAAAAATGTGTTGAACACAATGCAGAGGGATTTTTCTTCGTAATAACAATATTTGGTTACCGCATACCGTGTGGGCATGAACTAGATTTTAATTTCCAGGGTGTTTTTGAGAGCAGAAGAGGCAGCTCAGGGCTGAGCATCTCAAGAAAGGGGAATTGTGCCCCCACGCTTGGACGTCGTTCCCTGTATGGGTTTGTTTCCGGGAGTTTGTTTGCTCTCATGCCACCGCACAAAAAATTAAATCCCTTGGTACTGAGTGAATGGGAAATGCAACTTTTTCCAGGTAGATTTTTCAGTAAATGGGACTTTTTGGTTGTTTGGAGCTGAGCTCGTGGCAGCTGTGGGCTGAGAGGTGGAAAAGCCCAGCTTGGCTGTTCAGTTATCCCCTGACTCGGAAAGAATCGCTTCCCTTTTCAGTTTTTTTCTGTAAATTGTAAGAGAACTGGGAGTGCTTCTTTCTTTGCAGTCCCCCACGCATGAGCACGTGGGATCTCCAGGGATCCTGCTGCACGACCGAGCCCGGTCCTCCCCATCCCACCGGCTTGGGGTAACCTCAGCGGCTCCGCGGATAACCTTGGATAACGCACAGCCAGTGATTTCCTCTTGCTTTTCTCCTGATCAGGCGCGATGGAGATGGAAGAAATATTCCTCCAGCTCTGCGAGGAGGTCGCCAGGCTGCAGGATCTGTGCACCAAGCAGGGCAAGCTCCTCCAGAAGCTGACTGCCAGGAAGGGACCCGTCCTCGGTAAGCAGCGGGGCCGGGGAGGGTGCACTGAAAGTGCAGATCCGGGCTGACAAGTGTAAATTGAACCTTCGTCCTGATGCCGGCAAGAAGTTTGCTGCGGAAAGTGGGGGTAACGTGGAGCTGGTTGAAGGCAGAAACGTGCTCTGCAACCCGTGCTGGCTGTCGTGGCTTTTTGGCTTCGCCTTCTCCATCAAACGCGGAGTAACGTGTGTGTGTGTCTGCTTAGAGTCATGTTAAAACCGTCGCAAGCGTGCCGCTGCTTATTCATGCGTCTCTCCCCTGGGGAGAGGGGGAAGGAGCGTGGGGCAGATAGTACCCATTGCCTAGAGCCGTTTTGGGAAGCAGGGGTGGTGGTGGAACCTCCACAGCCTGGAAACCACCCAGGGAAACGTTCTCGCCCTCCCCAACAGCCTGCCTGGTTTTCCAAGAGATCTCCCTCCCGGTCCCCGGGCCGTGGTCCATGTGCTCATCCGTCCCCCCAGCAGTCACATCATTCCCGCAGGGTGTTTTCTGTGGTCAGGAGGGATTCGCTTGGGCAAACGACTGCCGTGTGCTGCAAAACCAGCTGCCGGGCAGGCTTTCGTGCTGCCCACCCCTGCATTCGCCTCCTTTCCCTGCAGCTCTGCCGTCTGTGTGCCCTTCCCGGGGCTGGTGTGCAAATAAATGTCTCCAAACAGGACCCAAACCAAAGCCGTTACTGGGATCAGCCCAGCTTTTGGGGACGCAGTGATGTCTCAACATCTCCTAAGGTAGCTAATACTCCTCCGACTCTCAGCCCTCTCTGGCTGTCCTCGGATGCTCTTTCTTCGCTGGTCCAGCTTTGTATTTAACCGAGCGATGGGGACAGGCGAGCTTTGCCAGCAAGGAGGTAGCGCCCAGTTCTTTTGCAAGCGCCAAAGGAGAATTAGGCAATGGGAAGGCAAAACACAAACGCCGTTAAAGTCCCAGGAATGACCGCTCTGGCTTGCTTTCTTTCAAAGATATCCCCGTGTCGCTGCCGATCCAGTGCACGGAGGATATGGTCACGGAGGAAGGGGAAAGGCCACCGGACAGCCACCAGAAATGCTCAGAGGCCCTGGCATCCGCCGCCTCCGACCCGGAGAGCTCTGCTCATCCCCTGGCGCAGCCGCATGCTGCCGGCACGCTGCCCGGCTTCGACGGCAAGTACCTGCCAAGCGCCGTGAACGGCAGCGTCTTCGGTGGAGGAACTGGAGGAGCGGCTCTTGCTGTAGCCTTTGGCAGCAACAAGACGGAGAGGAGGGAGAAGGTGGATGTAGACACGTGGCTGAAAACCTGTAGGATGCTTCCTACCGTGAAAACCCTCAAGGAAGAAGTGAGAGCCTGCTGCAGTCCGCAGGAGCTGGCGGCACCAAACCAGGTTGTCGTGGACTCCTTCCTGACTCTTCTGGACCTTTATGAAGCCCCAGAAACCCTTCGGAGGGAAGATGCTCCCAGCGAAAGTGCTCTGCCTGCTGAGGCTAAAGTCCCGGTAGAGATCCGAGGCCCCGTGAAGGTAAATTGTGAGGCTGACGGGGATTTTTGTCTGTGACTTTTGCGTGCTCTTCCCAGTGTAATGGCATCTGTCAATCTTCAGCATCCTCTCCATCAGCCCTGCTGTAATGCCTGGGAAGCTGTGGCAGAATGGAGGTGTAGGGTTGTGTCCTGAAAAAGTCTCTAGGCTCCCATTTCTCTGGTTCCCAGGGGAATTAGGTACATAAAAGCCCCTGGGATCTGGCTGCCAAGCAGCACCTGATGCACTTTGGGAGAAGTCCCTCCCGTGATCCTTTCTGAGGCATTGAGGAACCCTTGAAGCAGTCGATTCAGTCTTGGGGTGAGAAACTGTATCGACCTCCTTTGGATCTGCAAATTAAATGAGCTCTTAAGTATTTCCTTTATTCTCTCTGATTTATATGCCCCCAAACGGATGATTTCTACAGACATCCTAAACTCTGGCCCCTCAGTCCTCCTGGTAAGCCTTCGCAATGTGTGTTACGGGTGGGACACCAACCCTGGACTTACCGGCGAGGCTCCCTATAATGCCAAGCGCATTTCTTTTCGTTCCTTCTTCCAAATGAGGCCCTTAGAAATTGTTTCACGACTGCTGTCGCTACATATTCATGGGGAAAGCTATTGATTTTGAGCCTGGGCTATATTTAGAAGGTAGTTTCTTTCTAAGAAGGAGGAGAAGAAAGAAAGAAGTGGAAGCGGTGTCTGTCTGGTAAAGCCCTAATGTGCCTTATCAGCACTTAAATGATAATGGCACAAAAAGGAAATTACAAATGCGCTCCAGTTTGCTTCTTACAAAAGCACTTTTCTCATGTTCTAGCTTGGATAGTGATTGTAGCTGCTGAGGGATAAGCGATGGGCGACGGGGGATGCTCAGGTGCCATACGGAGACAGGATCCTCCGGTGGATTTTGGCAAGGATGGAGCAAGGGGGGGGACTCAAACTGCCCCAGCCTCCAGCACGGGGGAGCAGCCCTTAGCCCAGCCTTTCTGCGGGCACAAAAATGTGGGGTCTGCTTTTGGAGGCTGCGCTTCGGCGTGGCAGACCCCGGGATGGAGGCTGGACACAGCTCGGGGCTTGAAAAGAGGCTGCCTCTGCCGTTCCCACTGACCGCTTTTCCCCTTCGCTCCTCGCAGACGTCCTGGACGCCGGGCTGGATGCTGGAGGACGGTACGCTCGGGCAAGGCCCTGTCCTTGCCTCCAAGGATGCTCAGGCTTGTGACATTTGCCAGGAGATTTTCCCCTCGGACGCAACGGGCCAAGCGGACTATTTAAAGCACGTCTTAGCCCATATGAAGTAGGACTTGTCTTCACGATCGGAAATTCGTGTATTTGCACCTTGACCGACGTGACGGGCTCTGGACCTTCACGAGATCCTGCCGCTGGCTTTGACCGGGGCCAGCTCAGGCAGCAATCCTTTTCTGTGTAATCCGATGTGCTCCCAAACTCGGTCCCTGATGCGCTGCTTGATGGGCCGGTTGAGGGCTCTGGGTGTGTTTTGGCTTGTTGAGCTTTGTGGATATCAAAGCCGCTTCTGTCCTGGGGTCCGGACATGTGTGGGGCTGGGCAGGGGAGCTGTAACTCAATGGGAAATGGAAATTTTTCAAAATTCACCTTTACCTGGGTGGAAATTAATTTTCCATAAATTGTTAGGGATGTTTGAAAAGTCACAGTGGCTTTTTCCAAGAACATGGAAGGCTGGGTAGGAGAATCACAAGGTTTTCACGGTCACTAAACCTGAATTGGCCTTTTGAGAGAGGCTCAGCGATGCGATGGCACGGACTGGATCACACCTTCCAAGTGTGTTCCCAGGAAGGGCATAACCGAGAGTTCTTCTCACTCCTCATGAAAACCTCATCAGCTCCAGCTCAGTGGGAGTTCAATTGATCCCTCTCCGGGTGGGAAGAGGCTTATCAGCACCCATCGGCATGGGGTCCGCTCTCCCGGCTCGGGTCCCGCTGGGTTTAGAGAGCAGCGGAGCAGCAAGGGGCTCCTCCAGCGCAGGGATGTGACCGACACGTGTGTTATTGTCCCGTCTTTCTATTTTGCCTCTTGGAGAAAGCGTCTTTGGAACGAAAGGCTCTGGGAGGCGGTGGGTGGCTGTGACTGGGGGATGCGGAGGATGCAGCTTCTGGTCCTGTGGCCGGTTCTTCGCCAGAGCCTGGCTGAACCTCGCTGGGCTGTGGTTTGCCCTCAGGCAAGGTTTTGATCTTGCCCTGACTAATAGGAGCAAGTAATTGCATGTAAGCGTGTCATCCGTGCGACCAGAGTTAAGATTATATTCGTTCATTAACAGCACCCGTAGTCTGAGTGTTACAGAGCGCTCTCCGTCAGTGGCTAGCCGTGTGTTTTGCAAAGGAATTCACCTGCAGAGGTGAGGAAACTGAAGCACGAAGCACAGATTGGCTCCAAATCCCCAAATAGACCTTTTTTTTTTTTCTTTTTTGAAAAAACGTCATCTCGGGCCTTTGTGTTTTGCAAGTTGCTTCTGACATGGACTTGGCATCCCATATTTGAGGCAACTTGCATTGAAATCGATAGCCAGATTCTCCTCTACTTCCACGGATCAGGACCAATGGCGATCTCCAGCTCCAACGTCTCATCTTTAGCAGCGCAGATAACAGTCATGAGTCAAGTCTCCTCCCAGAAACGGAGCCGCATTTATGAAGTTGCTGCGACCGTGGCGGAGCTGATGACAAACATCTATGTCCCCCGAGGATCTTGTCCTTTCAGACAAGACGTGCACGGGGCAGGGCGCTGGGTTGAGAGCCCTGTGGTCCCTGGCTAACCTGGGCTTCGCGGGGGGCGAAGCTGTCTCTCCAAGGACTGTTTTCCAAGACAAATCCTACAACTTCTTTCTTTAGAGCCGCAGCTTTGAGCTTGGTTTCTCCATTCGCGTGGATGTTGGAGCTGCTTTCTGCCCTGGGCAGAATCAGGATCTTTATTTCACTGAAGGTCAAAGTGGATTTTCTCAATGTCACGGTGCAGCTTTCCCACTAGCATCTCCTGCTCCAAGTTTTCTCCTGTGGCGCCTCAAATTAATTAGGTGCTGGGATGATTTTATAGTGTTTTGTGCTCTTCTACAGGGCCTGGAAGCAAATATTGTTTCCCAGCGTGCTGAGTTTACTGGAAGCACCAGATCAGAAAGCGAGCTGGAGCAAGAAAAACCATAAATTTATTTGGTATAAAATTGTAACAGCCATCCATAATTCGCCGGAAGGAAGAAAACCAGCCCGGTTCTTCTTGCTTTGAGAGCACGTCCAGTAAATTTAATTTAAAAATCGCAAGCACAGATGGCTTTTCTCAAGAGTCAAAGCAACCGTGGCGCAGTGCTGGTTTCCACGAGCGGCCGTGCTGAGGCAGCTGCCCTGTGTGAGGCACCGTATTGCCCAAAACGATGTGAAAAATCACACCGGGTGTGTTTGGGGTCACCCGTGATGAAATTTTGGCCTGATGCTCCATCCCTGGTGACTCGGGATGGTCAAGCAGTTGAAGTTCAACAAACTAACTTCGCTGCTTGGCCTTCCTCAACGTGCTTCGTTATATTTTTAGATGTCGTGTTGTACGGTGCAATTAGTCACCCCCTTCCCGGCCAGATGGTCCACAATGACACAGGAGCTTCTTTTTTTAATCCAGCACTTTCCACTGGCGTGAACGTGCCTCTGCTTCCTAAATAACCTTAAGTATAGGGTGCTTGTCTTAACTGCAGAGAGTGGGTGGCATGTTATTGTTTTTGCCCAGGCTCGGCTCACCGGTGGGTGTCATTTTAGAAAAGGCAGGAGCTGGATGAGGACAGTTTCCCGTAAGGAGAAATTGGAAAATCGAGACTGGATTAAACCTGCTTTAATTCTCGCTGCTGGGCGTATGCGTCGGGCAAACACAGCAATATGCGCCTCCTCCCTCGGCTCTTGTTTTCAAACCAAGGCTTGAAAAAGCTGGAGCCGGCAATAACGCTCCTAGTGAAAACCAAACCAGCAAAAATGCAGCTGAAAACCAGATTTGGGTGGAAAATGTTCAGTTGTTGAGTTTTCTAATTAAGGAGCCTGGGATATGGTGAGGGAGAAGGGGCTGCCTAGGTGCTGGGGGGGAGCGTGGGTGTCCTGGCAATGTGCACGCACCCATGCACACACGTGTGCGCATGCGCGTGGCCACAAGCTCTGTGCACCAAAGCGTGTACGAACGCCCCCAAACTCCGATATCGGACTCTTTTGGGGCCACATTTTCAGAGGAGCCAAAAGAAACGGGGATCCCACGGGGCAGGAGGGGGAGATTTAATCCCTCTAATGGGAGAGTGATGAAAAATTTAAATTTTCTGCAGCAAGAACAATATTTCTCAAAGGAAAAACTCTCCGACTACTGTGGTTGTCGCCAATCTCTTGATCGTTCCGGGAATTGTCATGGGAAATAAGGGAAAGGGGGATCATCCCCCCCCACCTGCAGCAGGAACCCATCTGTGCCACCAGCAAGGATGGGAAATCGCTAATGGCTCTGTTAATTAATAACTGACCCTCTATTTTCATCTCCCATTAATGGGAGAGAAATGTTTCTTGGTCCCGTTGCGTTTGGACATGAGCTCAAGGAGGCTGAAACTGGAAGATGGCACAAAGGATGTAAATTTTCAAGCAATTCAATAGTTTTCAATGATTGTTTTTAGAAGGGTTTTAGCTGACTGCAATATCTTGGGCTGGTGGTTTTGGGAGAGGATTTTACATTTCATTTAAGATTTTTGCCAGAGGCCTTTCTTGGGGAAAAACAAGCAACTGGGACTAGTGGGGAGGGCTAAGGGGGCGATTGCTGCAGCGGGGCAGGCCTTGCTGCCGGTCCCCCACGTGAGTGATTGAAGGGTGTTTTTGAGCTCAGTTTCTCTTGAAAATATTAAATGCTTTTGGGGTTGTAGAGGACACAATGTTGTGTCCGGAGCCCTCAACCTCTCGGGGCACAGCAGCGTTTCAAGTGTTTGCCAAGACTTTTGTAAAATGCCCGTTGGAGGGGGAAACCTCCGTTCCCCCCCTCGCCCTGGTTTCTGACCCTTTCCTGCTGGGACAATGGGATCTTTGGAGGCGCAAAGAGCTGGCTTTGCCCTGAGCGGAGGGTGGGGGTGTGGGGGCAGCGCTGGCTGCAGCTCGGGGCTGGCAGGTTGGGTGGGAGGATGCTGGAGGAGAGCGGGAGGGGTGCTGGAGGGGGCCTGGGGGGGATGCCGCAGGGAATCTGGGGGTGATGCTGGAGGGGATCTGGGGGTGATGCTGGAGGGGATCTGGAGGTGATGCTGGAGGGGATCTGGGGGTGATGCTGGAGGGGAACAAGGGGAATGATGCTGGAGGGGATCTGGGGGTGATGCTGGAGGGGAATAAGGGGAACGATGCTGGAGGGGATCTGGGGGTGATGCTGGAGGGGATCTGGGGGTGATGCTGGAGGGGAGCAAGGGGGATGATGCTGGAGGGAATCTGGGGGTGATGCTGGAGGGGAATAAGGGGAACGATGCTGGAGGGGATCTGGGGGTGATGCTGGAGGGGACCTGGGGGTGATGCTGGAGGGGAACAAGGGGGATGATGCTGGAGGGGATCTGCAGTGGTGCTGGAGGGGATCTGGGGGTGATACTGGAGGGGACCTGGGGGTGATGCTGGAGGGGACCTGGGAGTGATGCTGGAGGGGAACTGAGGGGGGAGATGGTGGAGGGGATCTGGTGTTGATGCTGGAGCGGGATCAGGGGGTGATGCTGGAGGAGAGGTTTTTTGGGGGGAATGCTGGAGGGGCCCGGGGGCGATGATTCTGGAGGGGGACCACTAAGATGCTGGAGGGGATCGGGGCGGGGGGGGCGGGGTGATGCTGGAGGGTGCCGGGAGGATGATGCTGGAGGAGGCCGGGGGGAGGATGCTGGTGGGGGCCCGGGGGGTGGGGGGGGGGGGGGGGCGGGGAGGGGACTGCCGAAGCGGGGCTGCAGTGCCCTCGCCGGGCGCTGCCCCCCAGCCCCCCCGAACCCCCCGGCCCTGCCTCCTCCCTCCGCCCGCCGCCTCCTCCCGGCCCTGGGCGGGGTTTGGCCCCGGCTCCGGGAGATGGTGGAGCCGGTGTGAGCGGCACCGGGGCTGCAGCCGGCTGCGGCCCCCCCTGGCCGCCAGCCCCGGGGGGGAGCCCGGCCCCCCGGCCCCGGCCCAGCCATGCCCGCCGGCAGCAACGAGCCCGATGGGATCCTCAGCTACCAGGTGGGGGGCAGCGGCACCGGGGGGGGGCGGGGGGGGGATGCCCGGTACCCCCGGGCGGGCCGTGCCGCCGGTGCGGCCGGAGGATGCTCCGTGGCTGCTCACTGCGGCATTTCCGATGGCGGGGGGGGGGACACAGGGGGAGCAGGGGGTGGGGGTGCATGGGGGAGGCAAGGCGTCTGCAAGGAGGGGTGCGTGGGGGGGGTGTAAGGGGTGTGCGAAGGGGGTGAAGGGCGTCTGCAAGGTGGGGGGTGTAAGGGGGGTGGTAGGTGTCTGTAAAATGGGGTGCCGGGGATGTGCAAGGGGGTGCCAGGCCTCTGAAGGGGGGTGCAAGGCAGCAGCAAGGCATCTGCAAGGCGGAGGGGCGGGGGCACAAAGAGGGGGAGGTGAGGGGTGCCCAAGGTGGGTGCAGGAGGGATGTGAGGAGGGGAGGAAGGCCCCTGTGCGATGCCTGTTGGGGGGCTCCCCGCTGGGCCCCCCTTGTCCACTCCTCCACATCCAGATGTGACCCCCTGGTGATGCTGCGGCCCTTTGGAGGGGGGACAAAGGCCACTGTCCCCTCAGAGCCCTGCTGCCACCCAGTCACCGGGGGGGGCTCAGCTATTGTCCCCACCAGGTGCTTGAATGGATGCACCCAGTGCTGGGGTGCAGGCAGGAGGCAGCTGGGTGGTCCCCCCTCTTTCAGCATCTCTTTGTCCCGGGGAGGGCCTGCCTGACCCCCCGCTGCACCCGTGGGACCTGGCTGGAGGAGCTACTCTCAGTGGCAAACGAGAGGTGGGGAATTAATTAATCTGCCCTGAAATTACAGCTCAAGGGACAGAGTGAAAGGAATTTACAGCTCCCCCAGCAAGGGATGACAGTCACGTCCTGGTGATGCTTGGCCGTGACCTGCGTCCCCCCCTCGCAGCCCCACTTTGGGGCTCCGGAGACCTGTCCCCTCCTGTTGCAAGCACCCGGGTCCAGTCCCCGTCACAGCTCAAATCCTGGCCCAGGAGCCGGAGGGGTCCCTGCGGGGGGGACGGTGCTGACCCCCACGATAGCAAAGGAGGGAGCCATGGGGACGGTGGCTTCATCCAGGCGGGATGGAGATGGAGAGGGGCGAGGAGGGAGTCTCCTGCTCTGCTGCCAGAGCAGCCCCCCCAATTTGGCCCCTGTTACCCTCATCCCATAATAACACCGGGATCAGTGTTATTAATTACACTTTGGGCACGATTAATTACATTAATCCTCCCTCCTGCTGCTGGTGGCCGGTCCTGCTTGTGTGTGACGGGACGAGGGGGCCGGGACGCGAGGTTTGCCTGCTCGCGTGATGCTTTCGGCCTCCCCCGGCACCAGGAGGACTCAAAGCCAGACCTGAACCTCTGCTTTGTGCTTTTCCTTGTCCTCAATTACACCAAAGCTTCCCCAAGGAAAGATTTTTCTTTCTTAACCAGAGGAGTTGCGCTGAGACAGGTAAACCGAGGCAGAACACAAAAATCCCTCTCTCTCCTGCTGGGACAAAAAAAATCACAGCAAAATGATAACTTGGAGAAGTTTTCTTGAGATGGACGTGGGGAGAGGATGCACCGAGCTTGTGACACGAAGGGGTTCACTGCAGCCGTGTCAAAATGGGCTTTCCTCCTTTGCTCCAGCGATTTCTGATTTCATTTTTACAAGCAATAATTACTTTCAGCCTCCCACCAAAACCAGCTTCAAAGCAGCCAGCCAGAGCTTTGCGCTTAGAAAATAGTGAAATGGAACAACTCTGGCTGCTCCAAAACTCAAAAGTGAGCGATGCAAAGCTTGGCGTCCCCTTTCCCAGCCCAGTTTCAATGATTTGATGTTTTCCAGGCACCTGTCGGCAGCGGAGAAGGACGGAGAGGGAGGGCGAAGCATCTGCGAGCGCTGGTACCCATCCTGGGATGGGATAACTTGCTTTCCAGAGGCATCTCTCCTTCCTGCTCCATCCCATCCCAAGCCCATGGGTCCACAACCCTGCAGCTCTATTAAATCCTTAACTCCTCCAGCAATTTCCTCAGTGAAATAACCACTCCGAGTCCATTTGAGTGGCCTAACCGGGACCAAGTGAGTTTTGAGTGGGGCCGTTTCCTTCGGTGGCATCTCCATGCAAGGCTTGCCGCGATTTCGGGGATGCTGCGATGGCCGGGGAAGGGCGATGGGGTGCTCGGAGCATCTTGCCGCAGACCCGGACATGCCCACTTGTCCCGTTTCCTCCTATTTTTGCTCCTGAAGCTTTAATACTAAATAAAAAAAAAGCAGCGGGGATCTGAGCTTGGATCACGATGGGATTTTAACTGATTAGACCTCGGTGTCAGCTTCCTTTGCCGTGTTATTTTACACCCCGTGTCGCCTTTCAGGGCAAGCCGGGCAGTTAACCTTTGTGCCAAGCGGCGCTGGGGAGGAAGTTCATTAGAGCAAACGAATTTGTAGGATGGAAATGACAGATTAGCTCAGCTCGGAAAATAAAGTAGAGCTGGAGATAGCTGGAGGAAGCGAGGAGAGTAAAAAATGTCGCTTATCTGGACATTTCCGTACCGTGCTAGGACTTGGTCTGGCTAACGAGGATTTCTTGAAGCACCAAAGGGATGGAGGCCGTGCCAAAGCGAGACCTTCCTGAAATGCCCTGATTTTTTGCAGGAGATTTTGATGAAAATTAGTGCCGCCCCGTAACGTTTATTTTCCCAACCGTTTGCACCTCACTTGTATTTTGGCAGCTTGTGCTTTTAAATACACCCAAACACTGCTTATGCCTTTTGGCCCAGCAGGATGCGGCATTTACACCCCATTTCTCTATTCTGGATAGTTTTTGCTCAAAACGGGGCCGTTTTCTCCCCATCCACTACGTTTTCCAAGTGGGAAGAGTCTTGGGGTGTGTGGCTTTAAATAACTGCCTGGATCTGCATCGTAGGTACTGGTTCCCTAACGGTCACTTCTGAGTCTCTGGAGCTGGTGCACACTGGGTGCCCCCGAGCTCCTCTCGCTGAGGGCTACCCTGGTGTCCCGGGGGGAATCTGGCCCCCTGAGTGATCTGGAGGTTCAATTATCCCCAAAAACCGGTGACCGACATGAGGATGAACTGGAACGGGGGTTACAAAATGACACTTCTGGAAGAGTTACAGGTAGCACGGCCGGGGCTCTGCCGAGGGGCTGAGTGTCCCCCAAACAGTGGGAAAACTCTCCCCGAAATCCCATTGGCATTTCCCCGGCGCGCAGAAGGATGGGCAGGGGGAGATGCTTTGTGCCGGGGAGGGCTGCCGGGGGCAGGTTTAGCGTCGCTGGTCAGAGCACGGAGGCAAAACGGTTTCTAAGAGAGAGGCAGCCTTTCCCCGTGTCGCCCGCGGGGCGTTTGAAAGCTGTGACTGCCAAATCGCTCCGTTTATTCCCACTCCGACACCTGCATAACGCGCTCCAGCTTATTTAAATTGCGATTTTACTTAAATTGCGATTTAAAGCGATTTTATTAAGCCCTTTTGTCCCGTGCCTTTTCCGAGGTTGGGGTTTGGGGTTTTTTTTGGCAAATCTGGAGGGGAGCAGGATGCGTTGCTCAGAAGGGACGGAGGGTGGCGGAGGCTGGCATCGGAGAGAGGATGGGAAAGCCACAGGCGCGCGATAATCCGGCTGCCGGGTAACGTGGGCGAGTCCCGGGAGCTGGTGGGGAGGTAGCAACAAGTCAGCTCTGAAATTAGTACTCAGGGACCAGCAAACTCATTTCCAGACAGGAGCGGTTGTTCCTCTTGCTTGTCAAATTAACTGGGAGGCGTGCGCTTTCCCGAGCATCGCTGCCGCATGGCGGCAGGTCATGCTATTCAGTCGAAGCAGGAATTTGGGGGATAAAAAGCAGATTTCACATTAGCGTTTGCAGCTTAAATCATAAGTTATTTATTCTCTTAAGTCTTCATGGTTAATGCATCATTATTAGTACAACGGGCAGCGTATGCCAGCACGGCATTTGAAGTTTTACTTGAAAATTACCGATTTGGTTGTTTTGGGCTGTTTCCCAGTGCACGGTGTAGCTCTTGCTTCTTGAATGTTGTCCAACAGCCCTGCCGGTTCCCTCAGTTTTCTCGGTATTTTGCTCTTCTTCAAACTTCAGTTTCAGAAATCGAGCAACTGGGTGCGAATCTCGGCGTATTTTTTTTTGTTTGAACAGTTTTTGGTTGCTCTGATGACAGCAACGGTCTTGGAAAGACGAACCTCAGCAATTCAATAGTCCCAAACCTTCCCCTTGTGCTTTAATAAAGGAATAATTTGTAAACGGATGGAAACGAGAGGGTGTTTGGGCATTGCAGAGTTTTTCTTTGCATGGGTGAACAGATTGTGGTTTTCTTGGATTAGTTACTGTCCATGCAGGCAAGGAAGGAGAAACAGAGCAGCGGTAACATATTTTCTTTAGTATTTAAGACATTCATAGCAATTAAAAGTGCAGCCTGAAGAGGGGAAAAAAAGAGATCAAGTGTTTCCAGGCAGCCCTTCTTCAAGCCGTGGTTGCGACTCGAGTGTGAGATGTGGTCGGGTTTTTATTTCTTTGAGCGCAGTAATCCTGGTAATCCCCTTCCCCAGCCCAGGTGGCAAGGGGAAAAGAGAAGCAAAAAGCGACATTTCTGTTTGCTCCTGTAGTTCTCCTTCGGCTTTTAAGGCACAACTGCTCTTCATGCAGTGCTGGCAGTGGTATTTCAGCCGAGGAGGGCATTAGCTCTCAGCCCTTGGCTTTCGCAAGGAGAACAATCACGTTTTCTGTGGAAAGCGCGCTTGCAGCGAGGGAAGCCGGAGCCTCCTTGGGCTGAAGATGAAGCTTTGCCCTTGCAGGTTCTTGAGGGCCTTTGGAGGTTGTTGGTGGCCATGTCCTGTGGCCAAGTGCCATCTAGTGAGTCCTGCAGGTATCACGTTTGGAGACTGAAACTTGCTGTGATCAAAAGTGCAGGGTGGGTTTTTTTCCCCGGTTTGGAAATCCCTTTTTTTTTTTTTTTAAAAAAAAAAGGAACTGCAAGAACAAAGCAGGAGAGGTTTTTTTTCTGGTCTGAAACACTCAGCCCTCTCCCCCTGTAGTAAATACTTCCAGACTCACACTGTGGACAATATAGGTGATGTTACGGGCTGTTTTATTTGGGTACGGGAAGAAAAACCTCCAACAAGTCCGTGTTTTTAGGGCTGTGCCTGGAGGAGGAGGCACGCAGAGGCGTGATGCTCGTGGACTGGCGTGGCCGCAGGGGTGGGTGATGGCTGGGAGGACGTAAGGGAGCTCTACACACCCAGCCCCAACTTTTACCTTCTTCTCATTGCTAAACAGAGACATGACGAAGAGGCCGTGATTGACCAGGGAAGAACGAGCAATGTTGTCAATATTCACTATGAGAAGGAGGAGTTGGAAGGTGAGTCTCTGCTGAGATCCTGGTAGAGCGGCCACCAGCCCGGCGTGTTCTCCCGTTGCGCAAAATCCCTACGACGTCCCTTGCTCGGTGTACACATCATGTGCAGCAAAACTTGCTGTGCTTCTTAATAAAGCCACACAGTTATTTTCACATTTTTTAATATTACAGCTTTTAAACAGAGGGAAAAAGCCCCCGCGGAGGCCATGGTGTGAGTTTTAGCTGCGGGGCTGGATAATTCACGGCTTGTTTTCTCGCGGAGGCTGCTCCTGGCGTGGAGAGGTCAGGAGAACAGTGTAACGGCTGCAGACGTGGGGCTGTGATTTTCTTTTTTTGTTCTGGAGTTCGTTATCATGGGACTGATTGATCTTCTCTTGTCGCCTTGTGCCATACAAAGATTGTAAAAATAATTACCTTCTGTCGCTGCTTAATGAGCAAGTCTGAGTGTTGTCCAGCCGAAGCTGGAATTTGAGAAGAGGTTCGATACTTTCAGGGCACTTTTAGATGACCCGGAGCCATCACTTGTTGTTGCTCTGTTGTTGCAAAGCTCGAGTGAAATAGGCTTGGCAAAAAGGACAGGTCTGTGACATTCCGGGATCCAGTGAAAATAAAATGAAGAGAAGTTGGTGTTTCCTCCTGGGAGGGCTGCACTGATTGAATCGTGGCATCTGTGTCAACCATCTCCGCAATATTGGGAGTGCTGCAAATGCCACTTTTTCGCAGGCCACCGGACCCTGTACGTGGGCGTGCGGATGCCGCTGGTGAGGCAAAGCCACCGGCATCACCGACCCCACAGCCAGAAGCATCGGAAACGGGAACGGGAGAAGGACTCTGCCCTGACAGAGCAGGGCTGCCACTGTAAGTCCTGCCGCAGCGTTCACTAAACTCCTCGGGGATACGTGGGCGTGGGGTCTTCTGCAAGCAGGTCCACGTGGCGAGTTTGAGTGACTTGCTGTTCTTCCGAGGGAAAGTGGCATTATTTAGCAAGACCTTCTTTTTCCAAACTTTTCTCATTATTTTTTTTTTTTAAGGCAGTTAAATGCATAATAGATTTAGGCTCGTCTTCCTTAGAGGGATCCTGGCTTTAAAACTGGAAATGTGGGGAAGGAAAGCTGGCCATCCTTATGCAGAGGTGGAATAGATGCTTCTCCTTCTCCATGGCTCTGTGCAAGCCTGGACGAACCCAAGGGAGAGGGGCCAGCCCAATATTTATGGCTGACCTGGTGCCGATCTGATGGCCACTTTGCATGTGAGCGTGACGGGCCGTATTCAGGCACGGTAACGGGCCAGGGCTTTGTCTTCTGCCCCCAGACACCCCGTCCCAGCGGGTGCAGTTCATCCTCGGGACCGAGGAGGACGAGCAGCACGTTCCCCACGACTTGTTCACCGAGCTGGATGAGATCTGTGTGAAAGAGGGCGAAGATGCCGAGTGGAAGGAAATGGCAAGGTAAATCCCTGCTGCCGGCTGCGGTGGGAGAGGAGTCCCCGCGCCAGCAGTGCCCGCGGGCTGTGCTTTCCGCTCTCCGGGACGCGAAGCTTTTGCAGCTCCAGGTGCCGATGCGAGGAGCCTTCTCCTCTCGCCACCCCGTAGCTCTGTCAAAGGGATTGCAGAGCTGGGGCTGTTTTCTCACAATGGGGCTGATCGTACCCGATGTCTGCAGGTGGCTGAAGTTTGAGGAGGACGTGGAAGACGGCGGCGAGCGCTGGAGCAAGCCCTACGTGGCCACGCTGTCCTTGCACAGCCTCTTTGAGCTGAGGAGCTGCATCATCAACGGCACGGTGCTGCTGGACATTTGTGCCAACAGCATCGAAGAGATTGCAGGTACCGTGGGCGCCGCATCCCTCTGGGAACGGCCGAGCTCGGTTTGTCGGGTGCCCTTCACTCCCGAATCAAACCCTGCCCCAATGGCGGGTCCCTTTCTAGAAGTCCCACTGTGTTTTTAAGTCCTGAGTTGGTTTTGGATGTAGACTGGGCATGCAACAGTCGCACCAGCTTTTTCTTCCAATGTGGGATCCTTTTGAAAGCAATTTGTGGGGTTAGAGAAGCAATTAGAGAATATTCTCCGGCCAAAAAGGAGTGTGTGTCAGGGCTTAGCAGGCTGCTCTGAGAAATACGGAGTCTGCGTAAGAGCTGAACCTCCTTAAATAAGCTTTTTATTACAAGCCATTTCCTCACGTTCTTTTTTTTTTCTTTTGCCTGAACATCTAGGATTTAAGAGTTTTAAAGGCAGAGTTTATGTGGCAGATGACCAAACAGTGTATTTCTGTGGGGAAGATAATTGAAGTTAATTGAAAAAGCAGCTTTGGGGAAATTATCTTTGACTGGCAGGTCTCCATTCAGCCCTTTCAAGAGCTGGAGAAGTCGGAGCCGTTTTTAGCACATTTCTCCCTGGGCTCGGCAAATTGCAGTCGATCAGCCAAGGAAACTCTGGGAAAGCCTGTGCTATGGATTGCTTATAGTTTGGTTAAATGTGTAGAGTCAGACAGAAAGGCCAGATCGGGCAAGAAAATGGCATTATTTAGAATGGCAATAATTATCTTAGTGGAGTGATGAATAAGCACTTGGATGATGTTTTTTAGCAGAAGAAAATTCTTGCTTTCGCTGCAAAGGCGGAACTGTATTAAAATGTCTTGCTAAGCAAGGCTGAACCCGCGTTAGGGTATCCTGCGTGGCACAGCCTTCCCCGGGGGCTGTGGGGGTCGGGACTTGAAGGGGTTTCTGCTCTGACGGCTTCATTTCCCTTCGCCATCCCCAGATATGATCCTGGGCCAGCAAGAACAGTCCGCGGAGTTTGACGAGCGCATGCGGGCGAAAGTTCGAGAAGTCCTTTTGAAGAAGCATCACCATCAGAACGAGAAGAAAAGAAACAACCTTCTCCCCATCGTCCGCTCGTTTGCTGATGTGAGCAAGAGGCAGTCAGACCTGCACCTCCTCGACAAGCCAGGTGAGGGTTCCTGCAGGGTTTGGCACCAGGAGAGGGTTCCTGCAGGGCTTTGGCCCCATTAGACTTGTCCTGGCAAAGGAGAAGCGTCCCAATTGCTCCTTGTCCGTCTTTCTGAGGGTCTTTCTTTTTCCTGCCAGCCCAAACACTCACCCCTCATCCTTCTCCCACCACTGCAGAAGCTAAAAATGGGGTGAACCATGAGACCGGCGCAATGGATTTAAGCAAGGTGAGACGCTCGTAGCTTTCTTACGCCTTTAGGGCCAGATTTGCTCTTGCAAACTTGGCTGCAGAGCGGGCTGCAGAGTGCTGTGGGCTTTGCTTTTGGGGTAGTTGCCTGAAAATCGCTTGTCATGCCCAGGCGGAGCTGCACTTCATGAAGAAAATTCCCACTGGGGCTGAAGCATCCAACGTGCTCGTAGGAGAGCTGGATTTCCTTCGCCAGCCCATCGTGGCATTTGTCCGCCTGACCCCGGCTGTCCTCCTCTCGGGCATGACAGAAGTTCCCATCCCAACAAGGTCTGAATGAGAAGCACAAAGTTTTTCTTTAAACCCCCCCCCAACAAAACAACATCAAATTGCATGCATCACTTTGGCATCCCAAGGGAACAAGGCCAGTGGGAGCAAGCACATTTCCCCCCCCCCCATCTCCTTGCCTTTGTTTCTCCCTTCCCTGCTGTATCTTTTAAACCCATTGGCCAATTTTAATGAAAGTTGGCCTAAAAATTAAATTTGTCATCGGTTTTGATGAATTTCAAATTCATCGCGGAGTCAGTGAGCGTATGCCTTCCCTCTCAAGCCACGCTCGGGGCTGGGAGCTCCCGGGGATTTCGTTGGGTGCCCTTTGAACAAGGACACGTTCTTGTCTCTCATTTTGTTTTTCTTGCCCAGGTTCCTGTTTGTTTTGCTTGGACCAGAAGGAAAAGCCCATCAGTACCATGAGATCGGCAGGTCCATGGCTACTATCATGACGGATGAGGTGCGACGAGATAAGTGATATCTCCGGGTCATTTTTGGCTTTCTTCACCTCTCCCTGTCTCTGTAGTAGGGAGGAAGAGGATTTGCTGTCCCAGCTGCCCGCAGCTCTCCAAATAGCCCACCCCTCATTCTCACCCCAAAGCAAACGTGCGGATTTGCATCATCCCACATCCTGGAGGCTGAAATCCCACCCGGGGTGCATCCTGCACCTCATCCTTCTCCCCGGCGTCCCCAGCACGCTGTCCCCAGTGGTGGCATTGCCAGGGCCAGAAAAACTTCTCCTCTTTCAGCAAAAGGCTGTGGTGTGCCATGGGGGACGGGGGCCTCGTGGAGGTGATTACAAATACCACGACGCACAGATTTTTCCTTTTGAGGGAATATTTCCTGCCATTTCCAGCAGGAAATTTGGGGAAAATCATCTTGCGTTTAGC
Organism: Gymnogyps californianus; assembly: GCF_018139145.2. NCBI lineage: Eukaryota > Metazoa > Chordata > Aves > Accipitriformes > Cathartidae > Gymnogyps > Gymnogyps californianus. Next base: position 1,917,813 of record NW_026114202.1, on the reverse strand, counting down.
CAAGAGCTTATTGCACTGGTTAGGACATCCGAGATGGGTTGTCCTCTCACCAGGTTGTCTCCTATCGGCAGGTTTTCCATGACGTTGCCTATAAAGCCAAGAACCGGGCTGACCTCGTGGCCGGCATCGACGAGTTCCTGGATCAGGTCACGGTCTTGCCGCCAGGAGAGTGGGATCCATCGATCCGAATCGAGCCCCCGAAAAATGTCCCTTCGCAGGTGGGTGCTGCGGTGGAGGGAGGCGCGAGGGGGACGGGCAGGACGGCAGCGCGGCTGGGGATGCTGTGCAGGGGCCCAGAGTCACGAGGTCCCAGTTTGACACGGTCACATACCCAGACCAGAAACAAAACAAGCCAGTGGTTACAAATACATCTCTTTATCTTACTTCCATTTTAACAGGAAAAAAGGAAGATGCCAGGAGCTCTCGATGACAATGCTTCTCACAGCAAGCCAGAGAAACACAGTGGTCCTGAACTGGAGCGGACAGGAAGGTGTGAGCTTTAATAGTTTGAGGGTTTTTTTTGTTTTCCTCTCAAATCTGAGCATGCGTCTTCCCTTCTAGCAGGTTTTGGGGGTTAGTTGGTTCAGGGAAGGGGCTCCACGTTACCAGCTTGGTCCCCTGGGCTGGGCAGGTGGGAGATGTGGGCAGCTGGGCTCAGCCACAGCGTCACTGCACCGAGGTTTTCTTGATTTGGGCTGGAAGCAGATGTGTCGATACCTCCAGGTAGAGCTCTGCTGCTTCTCAAAGCAAGGGACTATTGCAATAAGAGGGGATGGGCTCTCAGGTTAGGTCCTTTTTCTTTTTGTTGGAGGGGGTTTTTTGTGTGCCTCAGTTTCTAGTAGGTATAAAATGGGAGAAGGAGACTGCTTCTTTTTAGCAAGGAAAGCTCTTCTGTGCCTGTGATTGCCCACAAATTCAATGTGGTCTTCCAGGAGGAGAGTCTATGTTTTTTTCCTTCCTCCAGGCTCTTTGGAGGTTTGATCCTGGATGTGAAGCGGAAAGCCCCGTGGTTCTGGAGCGACTTTCGGGATGGTCTGAGCCTGCAGTGTCTGGCGTCCTTCCTCTTCCTCTACTGTGCCTGCATGTCCCCTGTCATCACCTTCGGGGGACTGCTGGGGGAGGCGACCAACGGCCACATAGTGAGCACCTCTCTCTGTTGGGTGGCATGGGGGAGGATAAAACTCATGCCAAAGTCCTTGCTGCAGTGCATTTGCTTTGGTTTTTTTTTTTTCTTCCCCTAATGCTTTATTTACTCGCTGCTGCCTCTCTTCCCTGGACAGAGTGCCATGGAGTCGCTGCTGGGCGCATCCATGACCGGCGTGGTGTATTCCCTCTTTGCTGGCCAACCTCTCACCATCCTCGGCAGCACCGGCCCCGTCCTCGTGTTTGAGAAGATCCTCTACAAATTCTGCAAGTGAGGCTGGCTGCCGCGGCCGGGTGCTGCGAGAGCCTTCAGAAGAAGGCAGTGATGGAGAAAAGATGTTTTTCTTATATTTTTCTTAGTGGGAGTTGTTAGATTTAAGTTGTCTTCTGTGTCACAGACGTTGCACGCTGCTGCTTTAGTACGTGATGGTGCAAGAGCCCTCAGTCTCTGAAGGATGGATGGGGTCGTTTGGGGTTTTTAGGGTTAAAGTGAAGCAGTGGGAGGAGGAGAAAGCACAAGGATGTGGATGCCCAAGATGGGCTGCACAAGGAAGATGAGACAAATGGCTCTGGTTTGGGAACGAGGGAAGATTTGCTTCCCTCTGAGTACAAAACCAGGCGCTTTTTAGCCTGATTTTTGCTGGAAGTGGAAATATATTTTCCCCAAATATCCAAATAGTTTTCTGCTGAGATATGTTGAGTTCTGATGATTTTATTGAAAAAATAGGAGCTTTTCATGTGAAATGGATATTTTCCATGACAGTCCTTTTGTTGGGATGACTTTGATGTGAGATGAACCACCCTTATTGCAATTAAATTTATTATTAAGGCCCAGCTTGCTGGCAGCAGGTGACTGGGCACAAAACCAGCCGCTTTCGGTGTTAGGGCATCAGGGTGATGTGGGAGAACACCGCCCACAACAGGGACCTGACCTCAATTAGCCTCCAAGGCCTTAACACAAGATAATTGTTAAATAATGATAAATAATTGGCCTCTCCTCCTGCGGGTCCACACCCTGCACCACAGCCCCGAGGCTGTCTGTAGTAGTCCATGGAAACTGCATTTACCATCCGCAGCCTTGACGCGCTCCTAAATTGCTCCCAGTGTTCCCTGAGGGAAGGCCCGGCTCGGAGCCTCTTGCTGGCCTTTCCACCCTTCGTTTTATTTTGGTTTCCCAGGGAGTACACGCTCTCCTATCTCTCTCTGCGGGCGTGCATCGGGCTGTGGACTGCCTTCTTCTGCATAGTGCTGGTGGCCACCGACGCCAGCTGTTTGGTGTGCTACATCACCCGCTTCACCGAAGAAGCCTTCGCCTCGCTCATCTGCATCATCTTCATCTACGAGGCTCTAGAGAAGCTGAGTCACCTGCGAGAGACCTACCCTGTGCACATGCACAGCAAGCTCGACTTCCTCACCATCTACTAGTGGGTTTTTTCCCTCCTAAAGCACTGCTGCCCCTTGGCAGGAGCTCAGGGCTGCACCTCCGTCGCCTTTCCCTTACCCCTGTCTTGGCTTCTCTCCTCCCAGCTGTAAGTGTGAGGCACCGAGCCATCCCAGCAACGAAACCCTGCGTTTCTGGGAGAGCAACAAGATCAACGCGTCTGGCATCACCTGGGAAAACCTCACGGTGACTGTAAGTGCCCCGAGCCACTGCTTCCTCGCGCCGCGGCCGTGGGGTCCAGGGGCGTTCGCGTGGTGCAAAAGTCAGAGCCCTTCAGGTGACGATGGGCTTCGCGCTGGGCTAGTGCTGCTCTGAAAAGTCATTGCTTACATCTAATGTGTGGGTTTAACCCGCTTGGTCCTGGGAAGGAGAGTCCACCTTGTCCAGTCCACCTTGTCCCCACCATCGTGGGCAATAACTGTCCGCCTCAACCCTGCTGCAGGACAGTATTTCTGACCGGGAGCAAGCTTAAGTGGGTGCTTTGATTATTGTAGAAGTTGGAGGACTTAAGTTCATGCTTGAAGGTAGTAATTGGCTTCCTTAATTGGTTCCTAATAACTCCAGGCCTTGCTTTCTTATTCAGCACTGTCTGTAGGTACATGTATAAATTTGCATGTCTGAGCAGCCTCTCGGTCTGTTGTTGCTGGAAGGAGAGCCCGGGCATAGGATGGGAGGCTCTTAGGGACATCTTCATCCCCTCTTGGCCAGGTTCTGCGAGCCCTCCACTGGGAAGGGACAATTTGTCTCTTCTCCTTTCCTACCATGGTTGTCTTAGCCCTCCTTCCCCGTTCCCTCTTTCTCTATCCCCAAGAGTTTCCAGCCTTTCCTTCCCCTCTGGTGTCGTCTTCAGCCACAGTTACCTGCCATTCAAGCGGAGGATGTGCCACGGGTCTGTGGTATGGTGTCCCATCACATCGCATCTCTCCGCTCTCCTCTGTGTAGTTCGATGTGTCACTTGTTCAGCTGCTGCTGCTGATGATTAAATACAAATCTCCATCATCAGCAGCATTCACAAGGCCATGGATCTTGGACCAAGATCCTCAAAACCCCTAGTTATCCGAGGTTTCCTTGCCACACGTGCACTGCCTTTGTGTCCTGACACTGTGTTTCTCCAGGAATGTCGGTATTTGCATGGAGAGTTTCAAGGACCTGCCTGTGGACGCAATGGCCCCTACACGCCTAATGTCCTCTTCTGGTGCTGCATCCTCTTCTTCTCCACCTTTGTCCTGTCGAGCTTATTGAAGAAGTTTAAAACCAGCCGTTACTTCCCAACCAGAGTAGGTAGAAGATGGTGGCCAGCAGCAGCCTCCACACTCATTTCCCAAAATGGCTTTCCTGGAGCACTAAGCAGTATTTGCCACTGCTTGGTCAAGCTGGGAAACGTTGACCGTGTGTCGTGGTTTAACCCCAGCCGGCAGCTAAGCACCACGCAGCCGCTCGCTCACTGCCCCCCCACCCCTGGGATGGGGGAGAGAATCAGGAAAAAAAACCTCGGGAGTTGAGATAAAGACAGTTTAATAGGACAGAAAGGAATGAAAACCAATGATAATGATAATAATAATATGACAATAGCAATACTAAAAAAATTAAACTATACAAAGCAAGCGGTGCACAATGCAATTGCTCACCACTCGTTGACCGATGCCCAGTTAGTTCCCGAGCCGCGATCCCCCCTCCCAGTTAACTCCCCCAGTTTATATACTGGGCATGATGTCGTATGGTATGGAATAGCTCTTTGGCCAGTTTGGGTCAGCTGTCCTGGCGGTGTCCCCTCCCAGCTTGTCGTGCCCCTCCAGCCTTCTTGCTGGCTGAGCATGAGAAGCTGAAAAATCCTTGACTTAGTATAAACACTACTTAGCAACAACTAAAAACATCAGTGTGTTATCAACATTCTTTTCCTACTAAATCCAAAACACAGCACTATACCAGCTACTAGAAAGAACATTAACTCTGTCCTAGCCGAAACCAGGACACCGTGAAGGCCAAGCTCTCCATCAGCTTGCATGTCCCTCACTCATTTCCATGAGTGCAAAACGATGGTAGCATTTCCCACCTGCCTCGCGACCTGCCCCAGGGCCTTTTTTTTTTTTTTTTTTGGCTCAGGCAGTGGGAAATCAGGTCTTCCAAAGGTGTGCGGTGGGTTTTTTTTCACCTTCTGTGCATTATGTGCTCAAGGGGAAAGTTGATTCAAATGAGGAGCTGCCGTAGAAAATGACACTGTTTCTTCCTTTTGAGGAACAAATGATGCCTCGCTGCCTTATTCCTGTTTTAGCTGTGAGCGTGGCTGTCGTGGCAGACATGTTTCCTTATTTTTTAATTTTTTTTTTTTAAGGTTTGAATTAAAACAACCCTTTTCCACCTAATGAAACTTTTTTAATTGTCTGACGCCGGACCTCACGGGGACAAACACAGCAACAGTATCTAACCAAGGGATTTGGCTGCATGTCCTCTGAGTGGTGGGATCTTGTTAACGAGCCTTAATGTTGTTGATGTCCCCAACTTTTCCATCTCATGTTATGGCCCTGTTTGTGATGCCCCTTTCAGCCCTGGTTTCTTGCCCCAGGTACGGTCCACAGTAAGTGACTTTGCTGTTTTCCTCACCATCGTCATCATGGTGCTCATTGACTTCATGATTGGGATCCCATCACCGAAGCTCCACGTCCCCCATATGTTCAAGGTAACGGGGTGTTTGGCATGGGGCGGGTTTCAGCCCTTGGGGATGCCACAAGGTGATGGCGGGGCGGGACAGGGCTGAGTCTGGAGGAGATGCTGGTGGTGTGACCATCTCCTTGTCCACCTCCAAATGCATCGTTTCCTTCTGGAGACGAGAAGACAGCCCCAAAACTAGATACCTTCAGGAGAAGTATCTATAGGTGCTTGCAAAGAGGACACTGGCACTGCTGAACCCCATGGGCGAGGGTGACATGAAGCCAGGGCTGGGAGATGCTCTGACGCAGGCATGGAGGGCAAAATCAAAGCCAGCGAAGTGGCTGGGCTGGGAGATGACGCTGATGCGTGTGCTTTGTTGCAGCCTACCAGAGACGACCGCGGGTGGTTCATCAACCCCATAGGACCCAACCCTTGGTGGACGGTGTTGGCTGCGCTCATCCCAGCTCTGCTCTGCACCATCTTGATATTCATGGACCAGCAGATCACCGCCGTTATTGTGAACAGGAAGGAGCACAGGCTGAAGGTAAGGGGCTGCAGGAGATGACCCCCTCCCCACCCTACCCCGGGCTGCAGGTATGGGGAGAAGCTCCTGTTCCAAATGCTTTGTGAAGGCATTGGTTTGGGACAACGTCAGGCTGCGTGGCAGGATGCTTTCCGGGATTAATGACGACGCAGGGAGCAAACAGCAGGGGAGTTCAGATGAGCAATCTTTCGGAGCAGCAAATTAATCTTAGAGCAATATAGAAGCGTGTTTTTGTTTTAAAATGTCAGCAGCAGCTGGGGGAACGAATCATTTTGATGAGCTGCCAGGGATAACTCGGGGTCACCTCTTACTTGCAAGTGGCGGAACTTTCTTTGTGAATGAAAAAAATAGTCAATTTTTTTTTTTTTTTTGGAGAAGTAGATATCACACAAACTCTCCAAATCCACTTTGTCTGAATTCCCGCCAGATTTTCATGCAAGGTGCTTGCGCAAAGACTGGATCCATCCTTATTTGTTTCCAATTGTTGTTTTAAATTTTCAAGAAGTTGACTTGCGCTCGTGTAGGGTTTGAGCCTGACTTGCGACGTTGTCCGTGCTCTTGTGCTGTGGGATGCTATGTTTCTTGTTTTGCTTCCCACAGAAAGGATGCGGGTACCACCTGGACCTTTTCATGGTGGCCGTGATGCTCGGGGTGTGCTCCGTGATGGGGCTGCCCTGGTTTGTAGCTGCGACCGTTCTGTCCATCACCCACGTGAACAGCCTCAAAGTAGAGTCTGGCTGCTCAGCTCCAGGAGAACAACCCAAGTTTCTGGGGATACGAGAGCAGAGAGTCACTGGCTTGATGATCTTTGTGCTCATGGGCTGCTCTGTCTTCTTCACTTCTGTGTTAAAGGTAAGAGGAAAATGCAAAACACCCAACAACCACGAGCTTTTTGGAGGTTATACAATAATAGTCCCCTCTCTCCAGGCCTGAGTAGTTGTGGAGCGGAGGAGGAGGTGATCCCAAACCTTGGGGCTTGACCCACAGTGGGAACCAGCCTCGGTTACGCTTTCCAGCCCTTCAGACCCCAGTTTGGTGTGCTTGAGGCAAGCGAGCAGCGCAACTGCTTTAATTTTCAGGTGTCTTTCAGGCCCACCCGTCTTTATGGGTTAGAATTAAGTGTATTCAGACCAGTACATCTGCTCGCTTTCAAACAGGCGGCACTTTATCGGTTGCAATTTGCTCCCCCAAATGCCTCAGAACAGCCGTTCCCAGTAGCTAAACACACCGACATCATCCCCACGGGCTTCCTTGCACATTCCTCCCACAAAGTAATCTCACCTCTAGGCTAAAAGGAGGCACGTCGCTTTTGCGTGTTGCCACAGGAATATGTAGAAATGTTTTTCTACAGTCACAGAACACGGCATGTGGTAGCAGGGGTGAAATCACCTGTTTTCCTCCAACCTTTCTGGAAAATAGTTACTGAATACTGAATACTCAATCTGGAAAATACATTTCTAATGAAACGCAACTCAAAAGTTCAGCCTAAAGCAGAGCATTAGCTCACTGGCACGCGCAAACTCTCTAATGGTTAAAATCCGACACATCTCTAACCCTGTGGAAACTGGAAAGCTTTAGGCAATTTTAGGCAGTGCCTGTAGAAGAGAGTGGTAATACTGCAAATGCAATTTAAAAAAATAAATGATTGCATTCTTTTTTCCAGTTCATACCAATGCCCGTGCTTTACGGTGTCTTTCTCTACATGGGTGTGTCGTCGCTCAGAGGAATTCAGGTACGGATTCTTTTACAGCGTGCAGCATGTCGGCTCCCTGGTATTTCATCTTCGTAGAAGCGGGAAAAAAAGCAGTGGCATGGGAAAAAACCTCTCCGAAAGCAAGCAATGAAAATATTTTGTGTAAGAAAAAGATTGGTGGCGGCACAGGAGGTATATAGGGCTGGGAGGGCCAGGCAAGTTCAGTGTGCTCTGTTTCACGGTTTAGGGCAGGTCGGGGTTTGGTTACGTGAAAATGGGGGAGTTCAGTGCAAAGGGAGGGCAATTTCTACCACTGGCGGAAATCCTTGCTGGGGGATTCGGTGGGCCATGACACGCTAGTCACAGAATAACGTGGAATAATTGCAATTTGGCGGGCAGCTCTCGTGGGCAAGCTGGTTTATAGATGGAGCGAAGGGGAAATGGGTGCTGCTGCCAGGAGGAACATCGTGGGATCCAGGATTTCTCATTGCAAGCGAGATCCTGAAAACTCCCTCCACGTCTCAACGGGGCCAGAAGCTTTCCACAGTCCCAAGGTGGCAACTTTTCGCTTTTATTTTGCAGTTCTTCGATCGCTTGAAGCTGTTCTGGATGCCGGCAAAACACCAGCCAGATTTCATCTACCTGCGGCACGTCCCCTTGCGAAAGGTGCATTTCTTCACCATGATCCAGCTGATCTGCCTCGTCCTGCTCTGGGCCATCAAGGTGTCCCGTGCTGCCATCATCTTTCCCATGATGGTAAGAGCCGGTGCCGCTTGGCAGCGGGGTGTTTGCAGCGTTGGAGGGAGATGTAGCATCGCGTCTGGCCTCACCGCATCTTCCCTCTTATTCCTGAAGGTTTTGGCTCTCGTTTTTGTCCGCAAAGTGATGGATTTCTGCTTCTCGAAGCGAGAGCTCAGCTTTCTGGATGACCTTATGCCAGAAAGCAAGAAAAAGAAGTTGGACGATGCCAAAAATGAAGCCAAAGAAGAGGAGGTAACGCTTGCTGGGTGCTCAGGGCTGGACGTCTCCCTTGGGCTGTGAGATTGCCTGTTTCTATCAGAGCTTGTCTTGAAATGTTGGGGGGAGATCAGAACTCAATAGAAATAGATCCTAATAGCCTGGATCCCACATCGTAACCTTTTTTCCCTGAATTAGCAGTGAGCTTAACACTTGAATAGAGCTATAATTTTTAAAATGAGTCTTTTATAGTAAAGATGATTATTATTCTTACGGAGAGATTTGCTCATAATGGTGTTTTTAACCGCCCCCAGAATGTTTGGAGAGAAAGATCTTTACCCTGCTGCGCTAATAGCTAAAGCTGCCACGGGTCAGAAGGAGAGGGCAGCATGCAGTGTTTTTGCTGGCGGTTTAGTTTGTCTCCACTTTGATCAAAGACAGAGAACTTGATTTGTCCCTTTTTTACGTCAGGAGTCCCAGAAGATGATGGAAGCTGCCGCTGCAAGTTCAGTTCAGCTGAAACTGGGGAAGATCAGCGACTCGGATATCCCAAAGCAAAGCAGTGACAGGTAAAGCCCCACCAAGTGCCAGGAGCCCCGGCAAGATTAGTTTGAAGGTGTTTGGCACAGTTTTCTCCACTTGCATCTTTCTTGAGCATCCCGCAGAAACCAGCAGTCAGCTTGGTGGGAAAATCACATTTCCAGGCAGGGCTGCAGGAGGGATTGCAGGGCTCTGACCCCAAGCAGAGTGGCTGCGCAACTCACGTTTGACCCCCAAAACTTGCATCATCAGTGACTTTACGGTAGCTGGAGATCCTCATACTTAAAAATGAGGAGTTGCAGGCATGATCTGTACCAGCAGTGGCTTCGGAGCCCAGTCCAGGGCTAAACACCGGCAAGAGCCTTTGCACGGAGCTGTTGCTCTGCAGCTCGCAGGCTTGCCTCCCAAAACTCCTCATCCAGCAAACCCTCCTGTGCTTGTGCTGAGCTTGGATTCTCCAGGCCCCCCTGTTCCTCTTGCTGATGCTGATGCACTTGGTGGCATCGGTTCCCGTAATCACGGATTGCTATGTAAAATATTTATTGCAGGACTGATCCTTCTGAGATTAATATCTCGGATGAAATGTCGAAAACGACTGTATGGAAGGCTCTCACTATGAACACAGAAACACACTGAATCCGGGGAGGAAAAAGGTAAAGGGTTGCGTGTGAACGTGACCGTGCTCCTCTGCAAGCGACAGCGCGTGCCTACGGTTTTCCTGTGCTTTGGCCGGCAATGCCGAGCAAACGGCCCGTCCCTGGGAACAGGCAGTGAGGACCGTGGCGTGCAAACCAGCTCCTCTCTGCCGGGGTGGTCCCACGAACGGGGCTGAATCAGCAGCAGCCGGCAGGTCTTCCACTGATGGTGCTCTCCCTCTTTTTCTCTTTTTCTCCCCCCAGTTTTCATGTTTAGGAATCTTGACTTTGAAGGAGAGGAGTGAGAACGTGACTCAGGGATGTGCCAACGCAGACACGGGGAGAAACCGCTGCTTTTCAATTGGAGGATTCCCATTAAAGCCATGCCGATGTTTTCAGTTATCCTTGGTGTGCTTCAGGCATTCAGTATCTCTAGACCAGCAAACTGAGGTGCCCATCAGAGTCCATGGGAGTTCGGTGTTGTTAAGCCTCCGTGTGTACGTGCGTGTGTTGTTGTGGTTTTGTAGTGGTAGAGGGACTGCTACCGCTTTTATCATTCAGTGCTATTTTTTTAAGATCTAATTCCTCCTCTCCTTTCTCTTTTTTCCAAATATAAACTCTGAATGTACAAAATCATTTTCTGCTATATTTGACGCATTCTCCGTTTCCTTCTTCGTCACGACCGGGTTTTTTGGTCTGGTTTGGGGTCGTGGCTTTAATTCACTCTTGTGTCTCTTACTGGGACGAGAGGGATGCCCTCCATGGCGGGGCAGCGTACAGAGCGTCCGAGCAGTTGGGCTACGGCGAAGGAAAAGCGTTTGCTCCCTGTGCTCCAGTTTTACATCTTTTTTTTTTTTTTTTTTTTTTTGTTTTTTTGGCTTTGGCTCTGCCACCAGCCTGGAAGCGGCAAAATGCAGCAAAGCCACCTTCTTGTCCCCTGGCTGTAAACTGAATATAAGGGAGCACTTAAAATCGAATACCTTGCATACGCCGTATGGTCATGGGAGCGGCCAGGCGAGACCTGGGGCTCTGTGCCCCTGGGCTGCCCCCTCCCTTGTTCCTCCACTTTCCTTCCTTTTACCTCCCTCCTTTAAACTCTGTGTAGTTTTTTTGTTCACCCCTGTCCTTGCAAAGTCTCTTCTCTGGCAGGGTGGGATGAGCCGGGAGGAAAGTGGGAAGATGCCTTTTCCTTCTCCCTTCCCCTGCCGCTTTGCAGGAAGAAGCTGTTAAGCAGAGATGGTTCTCGCGCTCTCTTCACCTTCTGGGGGGTCGTTGGGCTGCGGTGTCACCCCAGACACATGCGGTCGAGCCTGGGAGGAGAGGACAACCCGGCAGAAAAGGTCCCCTTGCAGCCCTCCACCTTGCTGTGGGCTCAGCACGTGTTCCAGGCTCTTGGTGTCTGCAGCCGGTGCCCCGTGCCCAGCTGGGACGGGTGCACGAACCCTCCTGCCGTCGGCTTGTCCCGTCCGCTGCGGGAGCCTTTTCGTGCATCAAACCAAGCCCAAATGACAGCGGCAAGTTGTTGCTCCTTGCAGACGGGTGGGGAAAAGAAAAGATAAACTTGCTCTGTGAAGCTGAAAGCGGCGCATCACCGAGCAGGGCCAAAATCGGACGGCTTTTACGGGACGGGGTTTTGCAAACTGCGGTTTGGCTGGTGCCAGCGTGGCATGGTGACTGTCAGAGGGGGAGGAGACTGGTTCAGCTCTTCAAAAAGGAGGGGGAGGCAAAAAAGAAAAAGGCTTGGAGGAAGGGAAAGGTGCAAAGCCTGGGTTTTCTTGCTGCTATTCCTCCGTGAGGCCCATGCACGTCCCGTCCACGCTGCCTTCCTGTGCCCGGCTCTGAGCATGGGACTGCGCTTGCCGCTCCGACGTGCCGTCTCTCCCTCCCCAGAGAGAAAAGGTCCCGGTGGAGGGGAGCCCTGATCTCTCCACCGTTTGGAAAATAAACTTTAATTCCTGCGGAGGTATGAGCATTAAGCCAGTGAACCGCAATGGGTGCAGAGCTGGGTGGTTGTGGTACCGGTCCTATTACTGCCCTGCCCCTAAAATGGGATTATTGGGCTTCTAATATAGGACAATTTTGTTTTTCCCTTTTTGTTTTCCTCTGTGTAAGAGGGGAGAGCCGGGCTGGACTCGGCTCCCTCCTGGCAGGGCCCAGGGCCAGGGGCTGGGATTGTTTTCAGCACGTGCCTGGCATCTCCCCAGCTTAGAAAGAAAGAAAGAAACCCACCCCGGACGGAAAACGGGGCCGGTTTTAATGAAGAGCAGGCTGGGTCCAGCTCCGTGGGGTCTGCATCTCCCCTGCCCTCAGGGGGGCTGCGAAATGTTGGCAGCTGCCTTGGCAATTGCTTAGTTCAAAAGCAAACCAGGCCTCCTCGGCGTGCCCCAGCGCGGCCGTCTGCTCCATTTGAAGCTTTGTTTTCGCTATTTACAGGGCTAGAATTTTTTTCTTTATTTTAATATTTTTAATTAAATGAAAGCTGAGGTCTTGCTTAATAATGTGGCTCTGGGCCATCTAAAAGGTAGTTGTAACCCCCCGGGCTGGCTGTGGGACCCAGCGCTGCGGCTGCCTGCCCCCTTTATACACCCTAAACCCATGGACGGCTCCTTATTTTTGGGAAGATTTAATATTTCCTTCTGCAGAGGAAAATTATTTTGGGGGGAAAATCCTCTGAAAGGTGTTCCTGGAGTTGCTTTAGGACTAAAGAAAGAAATATCTTTGAAGTGGCCCGTGATGCTTTAATTGGCAGCAAACCCCCTTCTCATCGATGCGGGATGGGTGCTGGGTGTTTTCCTCATCTTTGGTGCCTTAAAAGAGCTCCCCGAATCTCCCGTGGGCCCCTTCAAAAAGTTTCCTAAAATGAAGTGCGTGGGAATCCCTGAGGGGGGGGGGGAAGATGTAAAAAGGTAATAAATATGGTGCTGGCACACTTTTTTTTTTTTTAATTCTTTTATTTTTCCCCCAGTGTGCTACATGTAGAAATACCGAAATTATTTTTGTTTTGGAGATGCTGAAATATATTTATTTTATTGTAAGAGATGATCTAGTTTGGAAACGCTCCGTGTTGTAAATAAAACTGAGGGGGAAAAAAAATCCACCAAGCAAATCCGTGTTGTTTATCACTTTGAATCCATGTGGGTTTGTGGTGTGGTTGGGTTTGTTTTTTTTTTTTTTGCTTTGTTTTTTTTTAAGTTTGATTTATTTTGGGTTCATTCTCTGGAACTCAAATAACAGAAATCCATGTCGCCGTCTCGTGGGTCCCGTCTGTGAAGCGTCGCTGTTGACTGACGGGTTCCGCCCGCCAGAGCTGTCTCTGTCTTTGATTTTTCTGTTGTCGCCCATTGAACGTAACGGGAAAATCGTACAATAAAAGTCTCGTTTGTCTCACTGTGCGGCTCCGAAGTCTTTTGAAGGGTGGAGAGGAGTCGGAGGCCTCTCTGGAGCTTTTGAAGGGGGGGTTGGAGGTGATGGGGGAGTGGGCAGCGCTGCTCTGGGGGAAATCCATCTCCCTGGGCTTTGGGTCAGGAACCAGCTGGTTGGGGAAAGACTTGGAATTAGTGGGTTTGGGGTTTTATTTTTTTAAATTTTTAAAATGACTTATTTTTTCAAATTTTATTTTAAAATTGTTTTAGTTTTTTAAGTTTTAGTTCTTTAAGTTTTAGTTTTTAAAGTTTTTTTAAGTTTAGGTTTTTAAGTTTTTTAAGTTTTAGTTTTTTAAGTTTTAGTTTTGTTTTTTAAGTTTTAGTTTTTTAAGTGTTATTATTTCTCTGTGCAAGTAATTGCAATGAGCTCTGCGTTGCAGGAGGGAGGGGACAGCAGTGTCACACGTGTCACCTCTGCCAGAGCCGGGGGTGGACAGGGAGTTCAGAAACGGGACTGGGGGGATGAAGATGCCGGCGCAAGAAAGAAATCCCCTCACCCAGAGCGAGCAGTTCCTCCTCCCTGCGTTGTTCTTTCGGGTTTTTTTTGTTTGTTGGACCACTTGCAATACAATTCATTAGAATTAAATTAAATCCAAGGAAGTTCTAGTTATTTTTCATATAGTCGTTTGTTGGTTTTTTTAATTTCTTTCAAAATCCCCTCTGGCCCAGGTCTGTGGGGTCAGGCAGGCGCATCCTGCTTGCCCTTTTATCTAAAAATCGAGGAATTGAGAGAAAACCAGGGCACCTGAGCGAAGCTGGGGTTGGAGCCCAGCGCCTCGAAATCCCTGGGACCAGCGGCGCACGGGATCCCGATGGGAGGCTCAGAAGGGTTGGAGATGTCGGAAACCAGCTGCTGGATTTAGCAAAGGTTTTATTAGGATTTAGGGAAAGCTGCAGGATCTGCAGCGTCGCGGGAGCGGTTACAGAGAAAAAGAAGCCGGAGAAATCCAGGTTTGAAGGGAAGGCTGATCCGTGGGTGCAAACTTTAGGAGGAGGTGACTGGGAAACACCGAACGGGTTAGCACGGCTGCGTGTGATGGGTAAATCCTTCCCGTGGAGCGTCCGATCGCTGCCATGGAGGGGTCCAACATCCCCAGGCTGATGCTGCTGGAAAGCCGATGCCTTGATATGCCATTTAATTGTACCTTAAAAAGTAACAAACAAACCAACACCAAACAGCTTCACGGAATAGAAACTCCCCCTAAAATCAGTTTAGGAGCTTTGAAAGAGCGGCGCTGATTTCCTCGTTTGCAAAGGAGCAACCGCTTTGCTTCAACGAGACCGAAACAGGATAATATCCCCTATAAATGCAAATGATCCCACCACGTTAACCCTGAAATGAAGTGTAAAATGTCAGAACAAAGCATGGTGAGAACAAAACAGCCTCATCCCATCGTAAACTATTAAATCTCCCCGCAAATAGCTTAATTTTACTTGTCTTATTTTATTGCAAATAAACACCAGAGAACCCACGTGTGCCACCAAAAATGAGAAGCAGCATCAGGCGTAGGGAGCCGCGCTCTGCCTTTGCACCGAAACCACCGATCTGTGTCTACGTTTTAAAATTACGCATTTATTTGGTTTTAATTCACCGTGTTTGCCGTTTGGGATGACTTACGCGAGCAGTGGGAACATGGCCGGTAAGGGGACGCTGCGGGGCTCCTCCTTCAGGTGCCTCTTCGTGGAGCTGCCAAAAATAAGAAAACACCCAGGAGAAAACTAGAACTGCATTATCGATCGGGATCAGGGGCTCGTAGCGTGGTGGGAGGTTCCTTCCCAGCATGGTCCCGTTCCCCTCTCCCCTTTTTACCTGTACCGCTTGGTGTTGATGAGCCAGTGCACAAAGTCCTTGGCCTTCATCTTGTCCAGGTAGCGGGTGAAGTCGCTGGTGAAGGTGCCTTCCGAGTGTCGCTTGATGTTGGATGCGAAGCTTCCGGCGCTTTGCGACTCATACGACTGCCATCTGCTCGGAAGAGAAGGATGGGGGAAGAAAATGTGGTTTAATGCACATCATGGCGTGGGGACCCTGCACCCTTCCTGCGTGAGGTCCCCAGGGCAGGGGCTGTGTCCTGTAAAGTACTTTGCTGTGTCCTGTAAAGTGCTTTACTGTGTGGAGCATCCTCCAGAAAAGCTATAATAATACATAAAAATAATTTTCAGTTTCAGGGGGTTCTACCAAGCCTGGCCAGGGTTGTTCCTGACATCAAATAATGCAAGATCCTATCCTATATTATTTGCCCTACGTCTTGCTCGGCTGCGGTGAGTTCGTGCCTCCACCCTGGTCCCTGCTTGCCGCTCCTGGGAGGGAGCATGGCACCGCCCCGAGGTTTGGATCAACCTCCTCCAGCTCCAGGATGGAGAGCTGATGTTGGGGTTCATGGCAGAAGGTCCCAAAGGGTTTTCCTCCCACGCGGCCGCTGGTGCGGAGTGGGGCTCAGCACCCTGCCCAAAGCATCGCCCCGTCCTGACTCTGCTCTGCCGCGTCCCTGTGCAGCCCGTCTCTGGTCTGACACAGCCGAGAAGTCCTGCGGGGAGACATGGCAATGTCCCTGCGTGGGCTGCTAGAGAGCCAGGAGGGAGCTTGTCCGGATCAATACAAAAGAAACAGGAACATTGCAATAGCCCCGGAGCCGGGAGAGCCGGCAGCAACGGTAACGGAGAGGGCTGAGCTGCTGCGACAGCGCCTGCCCGCGCCGGCCGTCTCCCCGGGCCAGCTCCACCAACGCCCCGTACCTGGACGTGTCATCCAAGTCCTCGGGGCCCATCTGCCACCCTGCCGGGATCAGCACGGCAAACGCCAGCCCGGAGAGGTACAGCCACCGGATGATCTGCATTTGTTTTTCTGGAGAAGGCAGAAGTCGAGATAGAAATGTCCAGGGCTGCAATCGCCATTGATCCCCCCAGCCCCGGCCGGAGCCCTGGCAGCGTGGCACGGGACAGAACCCGCATGAGACAACCTCCTTCCCGGGTGTCTTGGCAGCACTTTGATGGGCACATGTGAAAATCGCGTCCTCACAATTCCCTGTCGGCACGTCTGCCATTGCTTAGGCGCAGGCTCACAGCCGCAAGAATGGGTTTGTATAATCTAAAGACATAATTTATTGCAATAAACTTTATCACGACCCTCCCCTTTTCTACCTAGGAGCAATATTTCTATCTTCAGCTTATCACCAGAGTGCTGGAGAACTTTCCTGACCATAAGCTGCTCAGAAAAGCAGCTTTCAGAGGAGTTGATTAATTAGAGTTTTAAATTTCTTATCTTTGCTGGATGCCTTAGCAGTTCAGGGCCACCCCCCCCCCCCCCTTTATTTGCTGAAAATCAGACTTTTGGTTGCCTATCACCAAGCACTTTCATTAGTCTGGTTTAATTTCTTCAGAGATTGGTAGTAAAGAAGGGAGGAAAAGGCGCTTACCTTCTGCAAAGACAACCGTTCCCCTAAAAGCAAGATCCTATTTTCCTCCTTCAAGCTGGTTGTGGCTAAACTCTTCTCCTTACCGGTGCTTTTAAGCTTGTTAGCAGGATGCTAAAAGCTGACAGGTAGGTCATCGGTACTCCTGGTTTTAGTCGGATGGGTCATGATGAATCATTACAGGATTTTTTAAGTGGGGCTGTTGCAAAAAATATAGTTGTTGCCATATTTTTCAGCTTACGCCTTCAGCGAGGGTTTTTGTTGTTGTTGTTGCTGCTGTTTCTCTTACCTTTTCTATTTTTTTCCACTTCTTGGACCAAAGGAGTGACCTATTGGTTTCCTCCTTTCAGGTGAGATGGCCCCTTATTGCCACAGTGCATCTTGCATGGAGAAATGATTTCTCTGCCCGCAGGGCTGCCCTTTCAAAACCTTTTGTTTGAGTTAAAAAACATTAAGGAAAAAAGCAAGAGCGAAAATGCAAAAGCAGCATTTGGGTACCTAAGCACTTGCTGCTGTTTCTGCAGTGTAAAATTCGAGTTACAGCTCATCAGCTGGACAGACACCACTTTTGATCCAAGCCTGGTTTTCTCCCCCAAGGCCAGATCTGAAACCGGGGCCGTTCACCATCATTTCTTCGATTTGGGGATGACAGGAGGCACCGTGGGCGGCTGCAGATCTGGGTCAGTGCTTTTCCCCGTGGGACATCCAGGCTCAGCCCAGGAGCTGGAGGAACATCTGGAACTCATCAGGCCAAGGACAATAGCTTTGCAGGGGCGTCTCCAGAGAACTGGGCTCATTTTTTTAAATCCTTGAGTCCAGCGAAGGAAAAAAGGCTTGAGCAGAGCAAAACTGAAGGTAGCCCTAAAGAACCGGATCCATCCCTGGAGGAGAGGGTGCTGACAGCTCCAGGTGGACACGGAGCAAAGCCCTCAGCTCCCTGAAGACGCTGGGAGGTCAGATGAGCTTTTGAGGGCTGCTTATTCAGAGGATTGGTGGCAGGCTGCATTTCTGGGGTAGTTTTGAGATATTTGGGGAACTCTTGGCTAAGGAATCTCTATGGTTGAGTGCTCAGGGGACGAAATGTGCCCTTTTCACAGCTGCATGGTCAATGGGCAGAGAAAAGCAAGCCTTAGGAAGCTGGGCCATGTTTCTCCCTCGCCCAACACCAACCACCAGAAGAGACGAGGGCTCCAAGCCCTGATTTCTCCGCCACTTACTGTCCTCTCCTCCTAGGACCTTTCTTCTCACAGTTGGGTAATTATTATTATTCTACCAAAGAGATTTCTGTAATTATTGTCACTGTCAAAATATGGCTGGTGTTCAGGGGACACTCATCTTGAAGAGCCTTTTAATTAGGGCCAGCAATGGCCTTATGAGAAAGCCTGACATCAGAGAAGGAAGGTAGGAGACTAATTAGCTCAACCTTCAGAGGAGAGGTCCAGATCTCCTACCCATCACTTGGATGGGATATTTATTAATGCCACCATATTAGCTCACCATGACATCGTTTGCGATGTCCCCCTGGCCCAGGAAGGCAGATGAGCTATCTACAGCGTTGGGGGGCTCAGGAAAAGAGAAATTCAGCTCAGCCAGCGCAGTGCGTGTCACGTTGCTTCTTGGTTTTCTTAAGCGTGGCTCCCAGTGTCAGAGTGGGTTGGAGAAATGTCCTACAGGACACTTTCTCCACTGTCCGCGGGTGATGTTCTCTGGCCCCTTGGGACGCGATGGTCTCCCCTTCCCAAGTGTCCTCTGCGGTCTTCCCCTTTCCACCTGGGTTGAGTTGCTGGTGGCTCTCCTACCCTGGAGGACCACACCATGGGGGGTGTGAACCTGTGTTTTAAGATGCACGTGCAGATCTGGGTTTTGTCCCATTTTATGACTTGGAGAGGTTTTTATGGACAGCAGGTGGCAGCCTTCCTCTGCCCGTCCTTCCTCTGCCCGTCCTTCCCCTGCTCATCCTTCCCTGCCCATCCTTCCTCTTCCCGTCCTTCCCCTGCCCGTCCTTCCTCTGCCCGTCCTTCCCCTGCTCATCCTTCCTCTGCCCGTCCTTCCCTGCCCGTCCTTCCTCTGCCCGTCCTTCCCCTGCCCGTCCTTCCTCTGCCCGTCCTTCCTCTGCCCGTCCTTCCTCTGCCCGTCCTTCCCTGCTCATCCTTCCTCTGCCTGTCTTTCCCCTGCCTGTCCTTCCTCTGCCTGCCCTTCAGCTGCCTCGCAGCCACCTCCTCATTGCTCGGCGGCTCCCAAGCCACCCGGTCTGTCCCTGCAAGGACCGAAGCGAAGTGATGTCCCTCTCTTTGGGGGTGGAAGACCCCAGGCTGGGGGATGCTGTTGGTGGCAGCACGGTGATGCCACAGCCCAGTTGGGTTGGTTTTGGTTCAAATCCTTGCTTGGTGTGCGTCTTTGGAGAAGCACCTTTGAGGACACAGGAGCATCCTGCACTGATGGAGCATGAACCAGAGAAGCTGATAAGGGAAAACTCCTGGACTGTACTCCATGTCCACCAACGCTTAGATAAACTCATCCATACCCCATCCAAGCTTTGCTGCATTTTCCCATCAGGTCGCACCAGGACCGGCTGTGTGGCTGGCCTGCCCACCTCTGCCAGTCTTGGTCTCTGCAGGCATGGGGAGAGGCAGGAGGAGCCAGGCTGCTCTGATGGGGATGGTGGGCAGTGGCCTTGCTGGGCTGTCCAAAATCAGGCTGGAAACAAGAGGAGTTTATGCTTAAGCCTGCTCTTACATTATAACGCAGACCTGCCGAGCCTCATTCTGCCACCAGCCAGCTCCTGCTTTGGGGCTCGATCTCCCTGCCTGGTGCGACGGGGTCAGGCCGGCATGCCTTGATGCCTTGATGCCTCAATGCAACAGCCTGAGGGCAACCACAAAGTCACCACAGATACATCAAACTGCTCCAATACTACTGTCCTGCAGCTGCAGGTGCAGTCAAACCAAGTGATGGTTAATTTTGGAGGGATTTACTGCAAGCAAGGAGCAATAAAGGCTTTGATTTCTCCTTCTTGGGTCCTCTGCAAAGAGACCTTCATTTCCCACAGAGCTACATTTCAGGTCTAACCCAGCGCAAGAGAGCAGGGGATGGAAAAACCTTCCCCTGTGTGTCCCCTCCAACCGCAGCTCAGAGCCCGGTGCTCTCCACTCTCGTTTCCCCAATGGCTGAAGGTGTTTGTGGCTGCCTCCCTCCCCGCCACAACTGGAGGCAATTTTATACCCGTGCGTCAGAGCATGCTGCCTCTCGCTGGCAGTGGCTACTGCCAAGGCATAACTGGGCAGAGAAAGACCTTCTTGGGTCAGTGGTTTAACCAGGAACACCTCCTTCAGGGTGATGCTGAGTGCGTGGTTTCAGTTTCTTTTGGGCTTTTTTCCTGTGTTTTGCTTTACAGGTGTTTGAAAGCAAAGGGAGGGCCATTAAAGAAAGACATTCTGCGTTCCCAGCAAGGTATTTTGGCAGCTCTGAAGGGATGTGGATTATTTTCCTGCCTCTTTTCCCCTTTGTGCATGCTTTTTAAGGCAGGAAACAGTATCTGCCTTCGATGCTGCAGAGTCGAGGGCCCGCAGCCTCCTGGCTTGTGCTCGTGGCTGACCCTTGATGCCAGGGAGGAAGAGTGTGGTGGGATGCAGAGATGGTGCCGAGCTATGCGGCAGGCTGCGACGAGCTCATTTGGAGCCATGAGCCCTTAAGAGTAGGGGTCAATGCCACATAGCCCTTCCTGAAATCAAGCTCAGGCTGCATCTACCCCGTGGGGGATCTCTATTTTTGATGAATCTATTACTTTTCTCCCTTTGCTGTTGACATAGAAGGAAACTGGGTGAGATCCCTCTGCCCCCAGCTCCCATCGCTCTCCTGTCCCTGAGTACCTTTCATGAGTGCTAAATGTCCGTGATACACGCACGGCAAGGCAAGCTGTTGGGTGCCAAGGACATGCTTCCCACATGGGAAACTTGAACGTGAGGCTGGAGAAGTGGAAGTGGTTTCATTAGTAGACGGTGGGACGAGAAACCAGCTTGCACCCATGCCGGGCTGGGAGATGGGTGAGCTAATGGAGAATTGCAGGCAAAATGCATTGGGGTCAAGCATGGGGCTCTCACATTTGGGATCTGGATGCCTGGTGGGTATCCGGCTGTGCTGATGCTGCTGCAAGAGTGTCCCTGCTCCTCCTCATCAGTGGGAGCCGCTGGTCATGGGGGATCACGTGAAGGTCAGATTAGAGGCTCTGTCCTTTCACCTGGGTTAACTAGTGCCTTTTACCTCCTTCGGCTAAAACCCCAGCGATCAGCCTCAGCAGGTGGAGCAGGATGCGGGACCCCTGCCCGAGCCCTTGCCGCCTCCACAGCCTGGTGCTCAGTCCCTCCATGGTCTTCAGCCCTGCAAGCCTGCCGTCCCTCCTGCTCCCTGACCCTCCTTGGCTGTCCCTTGCTCCCGCGTGCTCTCAGCGTGATGCTCTGCGGCGAAGGTGGGTGCTTCCCTGTTGCTTTTGGAGGCGAGCGGTTGCTGTGAGCTGTGCCAGGTGCTATTAGGTGGTTTTGAGCAAGCTGTGGGTGCGCTGAGCAGGCTCGGTCCCTCGGGGCACCCTGGCCCTGCACCAAGCGATTGCTGGCTTGTGCTGGGGCCCTGTGGGAGCTGAACTGGGGCAGCTCTGGGCAAGCAAAGCTGCGAGCTTGTGGGGAGCTCCCGGGGTGATGCCCATGGGGTTGGGTGGCTGTGGGAAGGTTTGGCTCGACACCTCGATGGTTATGTGCCTGCAGCCTGCCAAAATCCTGATTTAGGGTTAGGGTGGTTTTTTTTTTTAACTACCCTTCTTTATTTGACACAAAGGGAGATGGTGGTTAATGGTTTATTTCTGCTAAATGTCCCCTTGGCTTTGAAACGTGGAAAACTTTGTCAGGTTTATTTTTTTACCTGCCTCTTCTTCCTGCCCATAATGCTATAAAAATCTTATAGACCCTAATGAGACAAGTTACCATTGTGCATGGGCTAAAAAGTCCTCAGTAGAGTCTGGAGCAAATGTGGTAGAGGTTTTAATTTCACCCTCTTGATTTCTATGGGCCCTTAGCAGGCTTGTGTGTGATTAAATAACTCCTGACTCCTTAGCTTTGCAAAAAAATCCCCTATTAAAGACCTTCTTTGGCTGTTTGCAGTGGCTTTTAGTTTGGCAGCAATCATTGGTAACCGGCTGATGAAACCTGATCATGCCATAAATCAAAACTTCTTCACATTCAAATGCAACAATTAATCCTGGGTGTGTTGGTGCAATTAGATGACCAATTATGCCTCAAGATTCACTTGCTTGTTTATATAGAGAAGCTATGTTTGCTCAGCCAGGGATGTTTGGCTATGGTTTTCAATCTACCCCAGGGGATGTCGAATGATAAACTCGGGGAGTTGCACCCTGCTGCAGCTGCAGAATTCGGACCCTTTGGCCTCAGCTCGTTCACCTGGAGACTGAAAGTTTGTCTGCTCGCTTGCACCGACTGTATTTTGGCTCACTTGAATTGTCTGGGCTCTCCTTTTTCCAAGACGTTAATGCAGAACTTATTCTTGCAATGCTCAAGCCTTGTACAGGAGGATTTGAGCCCTCCCCGATTGGGACAGGGGTTGCCTTCGGACCTGCAGCTCCCATGCCCAGGTAGAAAGACTCCTAGCAGTCGTGGGTACCTGATTTGACTGCTCTGGTCCAGTTTTGAGACTGCAGGGCTGGTGCTGAACAGCAACGGCACAAGCTGAAAACCCAGCAGCTAATCTGGTGACAGACGTTTGCTCCTGATGATCCTGGTGCCGTGGGATGTCTCATGTACAGACAGTCTTGGAGTGTGCCTTGATGTGGGTGGATGCACTCTGCGGTGGGGAAGTCTTATCAATGCAACAAGGCGTTGTTTTGCTTGAACCCCTGAAAAGTTGGGGTGGCTGCTGGAGCAAAGGTGTGTTCTTCAGCTGCATTGCTGTTTCCATGAAAAAAATGAGTATTTGGGGGTTGAACGATACAGAAGAGATGAGTAAACTCAAGCACAGGCTCTCATTCTTGCAGGGGTGCTGCCTGCAGAGAGGGAGAGCTGAGCTCTGCTGGTTAATGATGTGGTTCAGCTGTGGTTTTTAGCTCAAAACCCAAAGCAAAATCCTAACACAGACAACGTGGCAGAAATCCAGGACAAAGAGGTATCGATAAAAAGGCTGCTGATGTCACTAGTGCTAGTCAGTGCATATTTACACACTCGACTTAAATAAAGGCTTTATCCACTGATTAACTGTTCTTAAGGGATTTCTTTGTGAAACACCCATAGACGTTTTCTTATCTACTTGGAACAAAATAAGCTGATAGCATTTTATATCCCTTTCCCTTATGATGGTGATTGGTGCTGATAACAGCTATCGTAATTCCTATGGACTCTGATCTCTAAGTGTGGGGCAATGGCTCTTGATGAGAAAGCAATTGGCTGTTTGGATAAGTAGCTTAAAAAATAAGGAGTTTTTTAAGAGTGGAGAAAGGGCTCATTTTCTCTAGCTGATGCTGCTTTGGCAGGCAAACAACTGCTCTGTCACCAAATAAATACAGCTCCTGGGAATGAGGGAAAAATCCTGACTGTTAAACGTCGAAAGAATTGTTGGGGAAGGGGAATTGATTTTTCTTTATTTGCGGTTTTTTTAAAAAGGCAAATTGTATGGGACATTTTAAGTTTGTTTTCATCCGTTTTTTTCCAGGCTGCACAAGAAGGCATTATATCAACCTGCAGCTGCACCTTGCTTGTGGGCAAAAGAGCTCTTGCTGTCTTGCCAAACAGGATTAATGTCAAGCCGGCAGAGAAGGGCCTGTATCCTGGAGAACGCATGCCAGAGAACTTGTTTTATTTTGTTGGTTAGTGTTTATTCTTTAGAGTTTTTTTCTGAGCTGAACCGGTTCCCAGACCTCGTGCCCAGCCCTGCAGTTTTGCTGCATGGGAAGGGTCCTCGAGGACTCGTCCTCCCTTGCTCCTGTGCATCCTGATGCTGGTTGGAGGCAATAAGCTTGGGGACCTCTTGTTTTGGAGTAAACCAGCCCAAATCCTGAGCGTGCATCTCCCCTGGGTGGGAGCTCGGACAGTTCAGAGGCCTCCACTGGGCTGCGGTTTAACAAAGCTGTGTTTAATCCCCTCCTTGGTTGCTAAATCCTTGCATCCTCCTTGCTCTCGGCAGCTGTGCCTGGGAAACCCTCCTGGCTCCAGAGCTGACCTTTCCCAACAAAGCACCTTTGTCGGGCAGACCTCAGGGCTGCGGCGTTGCTTTTTTATTTTCGCTTCTTATTACTCTTTTTTATTATTGATGTCACCACCCAGCAGCACAAGGATCCATTATATGAGCCGCCATTGGACTTTGCTTGTTTGCAGGAAGGTGATTAAGAACAAACGGGCAGTGGCAGGCTGTATCCTGGAAAGCGGAGGCCAAAAGTTTGAGCAAGAGGAAACCTGGCAGCAGAAAGGCAGCCCTGATCCAGCCGGCGCTGAGCCTGCAGTCCCCGTGTGCTGGGGAGGGAGGGAGGGAGGGAGGGAACCTTCTTTTCCCATGGGGTGCTGTGGCTGATCTTTGAGAAGGGGTGGGTGGAAGCGAGAGTGGGCTTTTTTTTCCCCCTCAGGTGGATCTGTTCTGGTGAGGGTTTTCCTGGTCCCCTGTCTGTTCTCCGTGGAGCATCCCAGCAGAGGGCCACAAGAGCAAGAGATGCCCCAGGCACCCATTGCTCTCCCATGGGTGCTGCTCTAGAGCACCCATGCTTGGTGCCAGGGCACAGGCCGCAGCAC